>NC_138205.1:73995637-74278137 GCF_964194415.1 Vipera berus | reverse complement strand
CGTAACAGAGTGAGCGCCTGTTACTCGTCCCAGCTTCTGCCAACCTAGCAGTTCGAAAGCACGTAAAAATGCAAATAGAAAAATAGGGACCACTACGGTGGGAAGGCAACAGCGTTCCGTGCGCCTTTGGCGTCTAGTCATGCCGGCCACATGACCACGGAGACGTCCTCGGACAAGCGCTGGCTCTTCGGCTTTGAAACGGAGATGAGCACCGGCCCCTAGAGTTGGAAACGACTAGCACGCATGTGCGGGGGAACCTTTACCTTTACCTTATATAATTTATAAATGTATAAAATACATTTAAAAATATGAAATATAACACACACACATGTATGCCTACATACATATATTTAATTTCAACAAAAATACAAATATAGTACCAACAATAATTGTTTTACTGCCAATTTTTTGTAACGCAGTATTGGAGTGCAGCAGGGATTTATAGTATTGGCAGCTGGAGAGTTGCAAGTAGCTTATTGCCTTTTCTGGTATAAATAATCAGTGCTATTGCTTAACTACCTAACTACATATCCTAACTCTAGCCCTAACCCTTTCCTGGGAATAATCCAATTGAGCTTAATAAAGTTTTTTGTACATAGATGTGCATGAGATTGTACTATAACTTAATTTATATAGTCACAATCCTCAGTTCTGTCATGGGGTCTGTGCTGGTTTTCCTAAAAAGAGATCCTCCATATCAGTAGAGGAAAACAAGTGGTTACATTTTTGTACGTGACATAATATTAAAAGGATCTGTTGAAATTTTGAATACTATGGAAAAAGTAAGCAAAAGTTTTATTTCATGTTATATGTACAAGGTCATTATACCGTATATACTTGAGTATAAGCCGAATTTTTCAGCCCACTTTTTGGGCTGAAAAATTCCACTTCGGCTTATACTCCAGTCAACAAAAAAACTTACCGAGGACTTGTGCGCGGCCGAGGCTTTGGTGCTTCCGGGATCGCGCGCACCTCTCCCAAGCCACCGCCATCCGGAGACCTGCCGAAGTTTGGGGAGGTTTGGGGAGGTGCGCGCGCACCTCCCCAAACCTCCCCAAACGTCGGCAGGTCTCCGGACCTCCGCGCCTTGCCTGCCTGCTTCTTTCCGCAGCGGAAAGAAGCAGGCAGGCAGGGCGCGGAGGAACGGAGACCTGCCGACGTTTGGGGAGGTTTGGGCGCCTCCCCAAACCTCCCCAAACGTCGGCAGGTCTCCGTTCCTCCTGCCGACGTTTGGGGAGGTTTGGGCGCCTCCCCAAACCTCCCCAAACGTCGGCAGGTCTCCGTTCCTCCGCGCAGACCTGCCGACGTTTGGGAAGGTTTGGGCGCCTCCCCAAACCTCCCCAAACGTCGGCAGGTCTCCGTTCCTCCTGCCGACGTTTGGGGAGGTTTGGGCGCCTCCCCAAACCTCCCCAAACGTCGGCAGGTCTCCGTTCCTCCGCGCAGACCTGCCGACGTTTGGGGAGGTTTGGGCGCCTCCCCAAACCTCCCCAAACGTTGGCAGGTCTCCGTTCCTCCTGCCGACGTTTGGGGAGGTTTGGGCACCTCCCCAAACCTCCCCAAACGTTGGCAGGTCTCCGGACCTCCGCGCAGACCTGCTGACGTTTGGGGAGGTTTGGGCGCCTCCCCAAACGTCGGCAGGTCTCCGTTCCTCCTGCCGACGTTTGGGGAGGTTTGGGCGCCTCCCCAAACCTCCCCAAACGTCGGCAGGTCTCCGTTCCTCCGCGCAGACCTGCCGACGTTTGGGGAGGTTTGGGGAGGCGCCCAAACCTCCCCAAACGTCGGCAGGAGGAACGGAGACCTGCCGACGTTTGGGGAGGTTTGGGGAGGCGTCCAAACCTCCCCAAACGTCGGCAGGTCTGCGCGGAGGAACGGAAACCTGCCGACGTTTGGGGAGGTTTGGGGAGGCGCCCAAACCTCCCCAAACTTCGGCAGGTCTCCGTTCCTCCGCGCCCTGCCTGCCTGCTTCTTTCCGCTGCGGAAAGAAGCAGGCAGGCAGGGCGCGGAGGTCCGGAGACCTGCCGACGTTTGGGGAGGTTTGGGGAGGTGCGCGCGCACCTCCCCAAACCTCCCCAAACTTCGGCAGGTCTCCGGACGGCGGCGGCTTGGGAGAGGTGCGCGCGATCCTGGAAGCACCGAAGCCTCGGCCGCGCGCAAGTCCTCGGTAAGCTCCGGGCGGTCACTTGCTTCGCGTCTCCTGAGGGAAGGGGGGGCGACTGGAGCGGGCGTGTTTCCTCGCCTGCTGGGCGCCGCGATTTGCCCGGGGAACGCGCGGGCCCCGAATGGCAGTGTGGAGCGAGGAACCGGACAGCCAGGGCTTCCCCGAGAGCCGCGGCCACACAGGGTATTCCTGTGTATTCAGGCTTGCAAAATGGCGGATCGAGCCTCTGCTGGCGGCAGAGGCTTGCAGAACGGCGGATCGGCTTATACTCGAGTCAATAACTTTTTCCAGTTTTTGGGGGTGAAATTGGGGGTCTCGGCTTATACTCGAGTCGGCTTATACTCAAGTATATACGGTATCTTCTTTAATTTGCATCATTGGGTGTCACTTGTATAATTTAATATCATCCTGGCATGTGTTTTAGTACATACTTCTTTTGTTTTGGGAGCAGGGCTTACCTGATTGAAACTAAAGAGCAATTAAAACAAGGAGAAATCAAACAGAATTAAAATGCAATATTTTTAAAACATTTCTTATAATAGGCAATTTTATAGACTAGGAATAGATTAGTCTCTCATTTACCTTATGATTTGAAACCAGTCTTCTGGTTTATGAAGCTTACTTCTTTTCTTAAACAATGAAATATACTGAAATTAGTGTATGGTTTTGCTGTATAGCATTTATCACAGGTTGAAAAATAATTTTAATTGAAGTGAATTTAAAGCTACTGTTAACATGCATTCCACACTGCTATAACTTGTGTCTCTTCATGTTTTTAAGGTGGACTGGATTTCAAACATTGGGGAACAAGCCCTGGACATATCTGTTGTTTCATTTAATCAGCTTATTTCCTGCATATTTGTTCTTGGGGAGAGAAATTTTTTTTGCCTTAAGGACAATGGACAAATTCGGTTCATTAAAAAGCTTGACCACAGCCCAAGCTGTTTTCTTCCATACTCAGGTTTGTGAATAAAAGCAATGACTAGCATTTTAACAAAGCAGTTTTACAAGTTTTAATTTTAACATGGTCAACCAAGATTATACAATTATAAATATTTCTCTGTAACAATACCTTTAACCTTGAGTGCTTTTTGAGTACATACATATATTCTGTAAATTCATTACCTTATAATCTACAAATACGTGTTAGCTTTGAACTTTAGAAGTAGGCCTCTATCTCATCTTCGGTCCTTTCGCCGTGACCTTAAGACATATCTTTTCCAACAGGCCGACATGGACTGATGATAATGGGTTTTTTAATTATGATTTTAAATGTTTTTATTGGTTTTAGTGGGACTTTGACACAATTTAATTCTTTTTTAATATTTGTATTCATTTGTACTTTATTGTTGTTAGCCGCCCTGAGTCCTTCGGGAGATAGGGCGGCATACAAGTCTCATTATAAATAAATAAATAAATAAATAAATAAATAAATAAAATATCTTTCTATCCCTACCCCTACCCCTACCCCTACCCCTGTCCTATCCTATCCTATCCTATCCTATCCTATCCTATCCTATCCTATCCTATCCTATCCTATCCTATCCTATCCTATCCTATCCTATCCTATCCTATCCCTTTATTATTTAATTGCATGTACAAAATTCCTGGTCACTTACAGCAACTAAATAAATTGTTAAATGGAATACTAAAGCAGACCATGTATTCTTTAAGGGTTATTTTATATAAGGTGGGTTGTATTTGATTATGATGTTCTACATTTATTTTAGTAATATATTTTATCCATTCTGAGTAAGGGGGTTAAATTCTTAAATTGAAGCCAAATACTTACACTTTTTATTACAAAAATTGTACCATATTTCATTCTCCAAACTTTTTGTTACAAATATATTTTAATATTCCTTTCTAATTTATTATCTGAAACTACAATAGCCTCACAAAATTTGATCTTATTTGCAACAATATACAGTAGTCTTGATATTTCTAGGAGATATCCTTATTTGTACATTTATTTCACATATACTGGTATTGGTGTAACCTATAAGAATGTCTCTTGAAGAAGAAAAATAGCTAAAAGGCATATGAAAATAAAATCTTTCCCAAACTCTTTTTACATATGTTGTAGTGTCTGGGACTGCCATAAACACACTGATTGGAAATCACAACAGCATCTTACATATTTATCAAGACATGACTCTAAAATGGGCAACTCAGCTTCCTCATATTCCTGTGGCAGTACGACTGGGGAAATTACTGTACGTAACCTTAGCATAATTTTAGCTTAGAATTGTGTATGAGTGTGTGTCTGTGTGTGTATTTTCTAGAATAAAATTTGATTTTAATTTACTTGTCTTTGGCGCTTGTTACTTGTTCAGCTGTACTGCTTGATCGGATGAATTGTAATCAGAGAAAGTTTATACCATTATAAATTTGCTACTATTTGAATTATACATGTTATATTTTCTTTCTTTCAGTTCAATTAATTTATTGAAATAATTTTGTTACAATATATGTTTTAGTGTTGTGAATAACACTGATAACCATAACATGTTTTTGTTATATTTTATTTTTTTAAGGAGTTTAAAGTAGTATACATTACATTTCTTTTTCTGATGTTTATCTTATAGCAATAATTCTGGAGGCTGGTTGGATCGAGAGTAATTAGCTTCCATAGCTGAGGATGGAGCTGAATATGTATCCCTCCTGTCTTACTCCAGCACCTTAGTGTTAGCCCAATATTGTTAACCAAATATTACTGCTATCCTTTGGAGAAGATTTTTTTATTAATTATCTAGCTGAACACACTTTTTGAATGGATTCATTTTATTATCATCATGGAAGAGTAAATGTTATCTAATGTTGATGTATTGAATATAGTCTGCATTTGCTTTCATATACATATAGTTTTAAAGTACAGCATGGATGGTAGCATCTTTGAAAAAGTATATTCCTTGGTTGAAAAATACTAACTTAGAATATCTAGCTAAGGGGATAATGTGTAGGTATATCGATCACTTGACTTCTCTTTTTTTCTTTTTGTGTATTCATGGTGACTTGTCAATTTTTTATAATGGTCCTCTTTTAGTTACATCTTTCAATTGCTATCTGTCTCATAACTGAATAAGGACAACAGACAAATAGAACTTCAAGTGAATTTTTATTTTTATTTTTTATTTTTTTTTAAAAAAAACCCTCTTAAGGGAACCAATATCTTCTCACTATAGCTTTTATACAGATAAATTAGCACCAAGTTTTTTTTAAAAAAAGTCAGAAGATCCATTTAAATCTTTTCTGTGGTGTAAAGTTTATCGCTTCACTATTATTTTCAGTAGCTTAAGCAAAGATGTTAATTGAGTGGAGTGGTAGTTAGATTTCTTGAAACAAGATAGGACCTGGCAGAAGTGTTTAGGAATGTTTAGTAGTTGATAATATTTGGTGCCAAAATCTTTTTAATTCAGTATTTCAAACTGGAATTAGGAAATTAAAAATGTGGACATTAAGTATTTAAAATCACAATTAGTAGTTGAAGTGACTCCTTTTTGCAAGTGAATTTTCTTGGAGAAAACTATAATAGCCATTGAATATTGCTTTAGCCCCTTGGAAGAATATTCAAAATTAGTAGTTGCAAACCAAAGATAAGAGAGTTGTAACATTATTAATTTTTATATATTGCAGTTATTACTGCAACATGATATTTCTTTAGTTTGAGAAAGGAATATTTATTAATACATCAAAATGAGTTGCTTCTTAAAGCATCCAAATAATTGGATAATAATAATTAGTAGCATTTTTAATTTATTTCAGTATTTCTTCTTTATATGTTTATACTGTTTTAAGAAATTAAGTATTTCTTAACTGAATAGTAATAAGCATTGTGTTTATATTATTACAATATGATAATTATTTTTCTTCCTTTGCAGAAATTTGAAAGGTGTGATTGTTACACTGAGTGATAGTGGCTATCTACAATGTTCTTACCTTGGTACTGATCCTTCTTTATTTCAAGCTCCTAAAGTTGAAGCTAGGAATATTAATTATGCAGAATATGATGCAGAAATGAATAAACTTCAGAAAATTATTAAAGAAGCCAGGAAAATTAAAGGTAATTTTCATTTTAAATAGTGAAGGTAGTCTAAATGGATGTGTTTTGCAGTCTTAGTCATATTCTTCAAATGTGCCTACTTTCAGATAAAGAGAGTTGAAACTGAAAAGATGGGACTAGGTTTGCTACCTTCAGCCAAGCTATATTCACCTCTCTTTTAGGTTAGGGGTCCCCAATCCCTGGGCCCTGGCCCAGTACCTGGCCACAGTCTGTTTGGGACTGGGCCGCATAGGTGGTGGGCAAGTGCATGTATATGTGTGATGCTCCCCTCAAGCGAGTAGTGGTTACTTTCGCTCACACGTGAAGCTCCCCTTACGAGAGTGGTGGCCATCTTGACTTGAGCAGTGGCCTTTTGTGCTTATGCACAAAGCTCTCTCATGTGAGCAGCAGCTGCTTGCTCCGCATGTGAAGCTCCCCTCATGCAAGCGGAGCCTTGTGTGCAAAGCTCCCCTTGCATAAGCAATGGCCGCTTACATTTGCACGTGAAGCTCCCTTTACACGAGAGGCACAGGTTTGTACAATGGAGCAGTGTGGGCTTGCACACACCTGCCTTCCACTCAAAAGGAACTATCTCCTCTACCACCCACCGCCTGCTGGGCCAGAAAGGTTGGTGACCACTGTTTTAGGCAGCTAGGATATTGTATATGTGTCATGAATACATGAACTTAACCTTAAATTGAGGTTCCATATCTTGTAAATGTATAACTGGTTTGGATTATTTTTATTGGAATAATTATCTAAATTTGCTAATTCCTTAAATTTTTTAGATATCTTGCCTAAGTCTGAAAAAAATGAAGATTTTGCACTTGGTGTGACAGTCTTGCCTGATCTGGATTCAGTTTCTGTATGTAAATTTGAATGCTGAATTTAGATATAGCAATTGCAACAGTGCTTCTCAAATCTGGGTAAATTATTCCAAATTAGGTAAAAGTTGTTTTGCTTTGGATACTTACACAGAAACCCACTACTCACAACAGGAACATTTCAATTGACTTAAACTGCTTTACATATGTTGAGCAAAAAGAACTTTCTGATAAGCAGTTTTGGATAATGAAAGAAAACATTTGGGAAGCACTGAATTACAGGTTTCAAATGTTAATTATTTAGATAATAAATGTGTGTGTAAGTATTTAATTTGTCTATATAAATAAATATACTCATTTGTGTATAGAATTAACTGTGCCTTTAGATTTGTATGTAGTGACATAAATTCTTAAAGCATAACAGTTTCTATTTAGAAGTTTAAGATCAAAGTGGGTAGTCCTGAGATGTTTGTGATGCCTTTACTAATGAATTGATCTGTTTTTTTCCATCTACTGAAGTTTGAAGAAAAATATTGTAAAAAAAGCAGCTAGTTGTAGATGGAATCATACTTTATTGGGACAATAGACTGACTGGGGGGGAAAACTTGTCCCATCTTCAGCTGCATAGGGCAGGGGAAAGGTTTTCATTTGTTCATCTAACTCTGGCAAAAATATTACTATACAAATCACCCATAGCAAAACTAAAATTTTGATTTTGTGAAGAGATCTAAATAGCATGCTTGGAGGTAAATGACAAAGTAAAAATCCTTAAATATTTAGGCATGATTTTTCACAGCTCCTCTAAATGCAGTGGACTTCAAAACCATGACATACAAAATGCTAAAAAAAAACCACCCAAAACCCAGTTGTCACAATCCAATAACTTATATTGCACTAGAGTATCAGCAGTACTGAAAGTATTTTCAGCTAAGGTTTGGCTTGCACACATTTCTAGTGTTAGGACCTTATTCCTCCTTTATCCTTTTTGAAAGGGTTCATCCAAATTTCTAAGGGCTATACTCCAGATATCTTCCTGCATGTCAAATGTAATACTAGAGAGGGATTTCTAAGGTCAAAACAGATGCTTGACTTGCATCATAGTAAACTGGCTGAAATTACTGTTCTTTCCCACAGTTGTGAGCTCTTTCCTTATGGAGGATAATTACAAATCAACATGGGTCAGGATTATTTCACAAAAACTCCAATATCTAGGCCTTTCCATTGAAGAGCTCCTACTGATGGGCTATGAATGTGCATTTAAGCAAAGATTGGAAGTCTAATAGTAGTGAGAGAACTATTTCTGATTTGCAGAGGGTACTACTTCTAACCTTTATAATGCCCTTCCTACAGCAGTTCTGGAGGACCAATCCAAAATAGTCCCCAAAGTCCCAGACATGAGCTCAAATAGAACCCCTGTGGTTAAGTTGCCATTAAAACCACAACTAATGGATTCATGGACTCATTTTATAACTACCATGGTAAAGTATCTGGGAAATTCTGATCTCTTTTATGTATAGTTGTTACAATCAGATTAGTATGAAACAGTCTCCTTGACCATAGCTAATTCTGGTACGTATATTATCTGTAAAATTACGCAGAATTTGGCCATCCATCGATGATCTTACCATAACTGTAATGTGGTATTATATCTTGTTCTATTGTGTTCCGTTTTATTTTAATGTTTTAATTTTTAATTCTGGCCTGTGGCCATAATAAAAGTTTGATTGATATATTCAGTTCAAAGATTCTGTTCAAATAGCAAGTTGATAAAGAGATACAATGGTAACAGTTTGTGAACCCTTTTGAATTTTCAATATTTCTGCATAAATATAACATAAAATGTGATCTGTTTTTTCTATAAATCCTAAAACTAGATAAAGAGAACACAGTTAAACAAATGAAACAAAATGATGATGATAATCAGGTGTGAGTGTGGGAGATCTTGCCTTACAGAACAGATTTCTGAATATTCAGTATCAAAGTATAATCTTCCCAATACAGTTATATGGAAATGTGTCATAGGTTGAAGAAAGATTTCTAAGGATGACTGAAAAGAAATTGATACATACCAGGCTGGAAATCTTGCAAAATTATTTCCAAAGAATTTGGACTCCACCAGTCCACCGCCAGGCAGATTTTGTACAAATGCAGTTCAGTACCTTATATACTCAAAAAGACCATAGCAAGAGAAAGGCATGTGATATTCTGGGGCATCTCAAAGAAGCTAAGGTAATGTCTAAAGGCCTCTCTTGCATTCATGGATGTCAGTGTCCATGAGCATTTAGGAGAACACTGAACAATAATGTGTATGGCAGGATTGCAAGGAGAAGGCCACTACTCTTCAAAAAGAACATTACTACCCATCTACAGTTTGCAAAAGACCACATGGATAAGCCAGAAGGCTATTGGAAGAAAGGTCTATGAATGATCCAATCTTTTTGGCTTGAATGTAAAGCAGCATGTTTAGCAAAAGACAAACACTGCATTCTCGCATTAGAACCTTATTCCATCTGTGAAACATGATGATAGCAATCACGTTTTGGGCTTGCTTTGTTGCTTCTGACCACAACAACTTACCATAATTGATGGAGCTATGAATTCTGCATTGTACCAATAAAAATGTCAGTATGTAACACTGGAGAAGATATGGAAAGTAAAGTCAAAGTAGTCCCAATAGTGGTAGTAGGAGCACTTGGGACAGTAACTCCTAATGCAGGAAAGTGACTCCATATCATCTTATCTTATTTTATCTCATCTCATCTTCTCCAGTTTCTTATACTCCTTCCTGATGTTGCTATCATTTGGCATCATTACATCTATCACCACTGTTGTTTTCTGGTCTTTGTCTACTACCATGATATCGGGTTGATTGGCCAGTATCTGGCATCCATGGCAGTGGCTTTGACACTCACCAGATCCTGACCACCATCTTTCCTTCTGATGTATAGACTTTGGGTGTTAGATTTGAGGTGAAACCCTCCAGGTCTTCTCATTGGCTGTTTCCATGTCCTTTTTTGGCCAGCTCACTATACCTGCAGGGTGTCTGATAACTGGCAAGAGAATACACTTTTGCAAATACATTCTTTTGCATAATTTCTCTCAATAAATAAATGAGCAAGTATATTGTTTTTGACTGATTTTGGGGGGGTTTTCTTTAGTTTTAGGACTAATTTAGAAAAGATCATGTTTTAGGTCATATTTGTGCAGAAATATTGAGAATTCAACAGGGTTCCCAAATTTTTAAGCACCACAGTAGATGCATCAAACTAAAATGTTCTGATATAAAGTTCATAAGTGCTCTAATGTTGGAGAATGATTAGGACCTAGTTTGCTTATGCCTGTACTATTTTGATATGGCTGGCAGAGTTTTCAACTACAGCTATAGTCTAACCAGTCTAACTTTGAATAATAAACTATAATCAAGATTTATACAATATAGTTTAATTCAGTGGCAGCTGCTCCCAGATTTAAAAGCCCTATCTAAATTCTACTTTCCACCAAAAGCTATAAATTGCCTGTTAATCCATCAGCTGTTCTTGTGGAACAACCATCCTCCAGAAGTGGTGAATGCTCCAACACTGGAAGTTTTTTTTTATTGAAAAGTTTTACAATACATTTTATCTTTAACAATCCCCCCTCCCTCCACCCACCCCTACCTAACCCTCCCTATCCCTCCCCCCTATTCCCCCCTCCCCCCCGACTTCCCAGAGCTAAGTACAAGGTATAAAAACAAAGAACAATCATAAGCATCCATATGCTAACAACAATAAACTATTAAGTCTATCGCACTCTAGCTCATATGAAATGACTACAAGCAATACTAATATTACATAAAAAGGAAAAAAGAAAAGAAAAGAAAACTTATTCAAATGCTAGGTGAAACTTTTTAGTCCCATATTTGTTCTGGATATAATCAATCCACTTTTTCCACTCCATAATATAACGTTCTTGCGAATGATCTTTCAAATAAGCCGAAATCTTTGCCATTTCCGCCAGGTCAGAAACTTTTAGAGTCCATTTTTCTATAGTCGGCAGTTCCTCCTTTTTCCAATATTGACCTATTAAGAGTCTTGCTGCTGTGATTAAATTCAACATCAACTTAATGTCCACAACAGTAGCATCTGTAATTATGCCCAATAAAAACAATTGCGGACAAAACTTTATCCTTTGCTTGAAGATCTTCTGCACATTCCACCAATTTTTTATCCAAAAAGCCTTAACCTTTTTGCAGGTCCACCATATATGAAAATACGTTGCATCTTCGCCACCACATCTCCAACATTTAGGTTGATAGTTCGGATACATACTTGCAAGCTTTTTAGGATCTAAATGCCATCTATAAAACATTTTATAAAAGTTCTCTCTTAGGTTTTGGGCTTGCGTAAATTTTACGTTCCTCACCCAGATCTTTTCCCACGTGTCCATTGTAATAACTTCTTGAATATGGAAACTAATCCAGGAGAGAAGCAACCTAGAACCTAGGTCCCTTCCAACTTATTATTATTATTATTAGATCAGTGTCTCAATTCAGTTGTTATGCAAAGCTATGGTTTTTATACTGACTATAGTGTAGAATTTGCAAAAGACAAACTCAGGTTTAGAGATGCTAGTTTATTTTTGTTTTCTATTCAGTCAGCACTTGGCTTTATATCTTGAATCCTTGATCATAAAAACAACACTCTATAATGATAAATATGTGGAATTATAATTAGTCAATTCAGATGTCTATCCAAATATAAAATACATAATGAAGGGCTGCAGTGGTGTTTGAAATGAATCACTGGCTCTTTCATCCTAATTCATATGCTAAAATGACTAAACTAGATTTGAAATATATTCAAAATTATACATTTTAATTACTTTATTTTACCTTATTATATGATATTTCAAAAGTTAATTTATAAAAAGTACTATTTTGAAATATTAAATTGGCCATCAATTACATTTATTTTTGGCTATGAGACAAATCTAGCATTAAAAAGAAATATTCCGGTATATTTTAGAAATTAACTGTCATATTTTTGCTTTTTAAGTTTTGAAAGTTTTATTTAATTTAGTCTTGTCTTGTTTCATTATTTCAAATGTAGTCATCTAATAGAATAATTTTTCCTGACTGCTAATGAGTTCATTATGTTTTGCTTACAGCAAGCTATTGACAGTGAAATTAAAGCAGAGGTGATTCCTTCTGTGATGATAAAGGTATTAGCATGTTTAGTAAAATTATCTAAACCATTGCATAAATTATGTAATATAGACATAGTGTCTCAGATTGGTATATAGGAATGATTCTAAAAATTTACAGAAAGGGATTAGGGCCTTTTAATTTCTGTTACCTCTTCCTGTCTGGTCTTTGCTTTCTGTGACCTTGTACAAAAAAATCATCAGCTTGTGACCACAATTGCATCTGGAATCTTGGTTATTCAGTGAAACAGTCATTAAGACACTCTTATAATTGCTTCACTCAATGACTGTATTTCCACCACTCTTGGTTATGTTTGTTAAGTGATCTTGCAGGTTGTTAAACAGATGAAGTCCCAGGTATGGTGCTTAGAATGGCTAAGAGTTATGTTGCAGACCTTCGATTTTGCTCAGCTGAAAATCTTCCCCATTAAAATCCAAGCAGGATTTTCAGCTCACATATGCACTGGGCCTCTTGGGGCTTCCCACATATCCCTGAGGCTCCCCATACTCTTTCCATACCATTCTGCTTTTTTTTTCACTGCTTGGCTCTGCCAAAAAACCTCTGCTCCTTCTGTGCATGGAGAGGAACAATTTCAGTGGGGGCAGGAAGGTTTTCCTTTCTGTTCTTGCACCCTGCCAGAGGAGTTTGGCTGTCCTCCATGCATGAGAGAGAATTCCTTTGATGGGATTAAGAAGTGGAGCTTAAATCTTCAGGATTTCAGTTCCATTTCTGCATCCTACCGAAGGAATTCGGCTCTCCTTGTGAGTTAGCTCTTTCAGCCAGGCTCATTGCTGAGAGGGAATTCTTCAGGCAGGCAGCAGCAGTTTGCAACCTTTCTTGCCAGCTTCCCTATTGACTTTCAGGAAAAGCCAGCAGAGAAGATTGGAAATGGTGATCATGTAATTGTGGGATGCTTGGCAACTGGTCATTAGTATGATCAGATTGCCAAGCACCCAGATCACAATCACATGACTGTGGGGCTAGTTGTACAATGTTTTGTGGAAGCCAAAAATGATTTAAGGGCTGTAAAGCAACTTCCCAAGGTTGTTATAAATCTGCTCTGCCATTAAACAAATGATGAGTCAAGGACTACGTGCATTCACTATGCAGTGGTGTGGATTTGACCCAAAAGTAGCGAAAAAGGAAATATATAATGGTGAGAATTATTAAGAAGTAGGCTTGACATTTTGTCCAATAGTGTCCTAAACTTTGAAACTGATCCTGCTTTGATTTACTGACTGACTTGGTTAAGAAGAAGTGTATTGAGGGGCCCGGGGGGGGGGAGAGAACAGGAGAATTATGGTTTCAAAATTCTGGATTTGAATAAATAACATATTGGATAGAATGTAAACCTATGCTGAAGTATAGACATACCTGTATGTATGTATGTATGTATGTCTATGTATATTTTTTCTCATTAATCTGCACTCAGTACCGCATAATGACAAAGTGAAAACAGAATTTAAGAAATGTCTGTAAATTTATTAAAAAGAAAAAATGGAAATATTACATTGGCATAAATATTCAGACCCTTCACTCAGTACTTTATTAAAGCAACTGTGGCAGCAATTACGGCCTCAAGTCTTTGGGGTCTGACGCAACAAGCTTTGCACACTTGAATTGGGGGATTTTCTGTCATTCTTCCTTGCAAATCCTATCAAGTTCAGTCAGGTTGGATGGTGATCATAGGTGGACAGCCATTTTCAGGTCCCTCCAGAGTTGTTCAGTAGGGTTCAAGTCAGGGCTCTGGCTTGGCCAGTCTAGGACATTCACAGAGTTGTCCCTGAGCCATTTCTGTGTTGTCTTGGCTGTGTGCTTAGGATTGTTGTCATGTTGGAAAGTGAGCACTGTGGAACAGGTTTTCACTGAGGATATCCCTGTACTTTGCTCCATTCAGCTTTCCTCAACCCTGACCAGTCTCCCAGTTCCTGCTGCTGAAAAACCATGCTGCTACCATCATGCTTCACTATTGGGTTGGCATTGGGTAGGTGATGAGAAGTGCCTGGTTTCCTCCAGACATAACATTTAGAATTGAGGCCAAACAGTTCAATCTTGGTTTCATCAGACCACAGAATCTTGTTCCTCACAGTCTGAGAGTCCTTCAAGTGCTTTTTTGCAAACTCCAAGTGGGCTTTCATATGTTTTGAATTGAGAAGAGGCTTTTATCTAACCACTCTGCCATAAAGTTCAGTGGAGGGCTGCAATGATGGTTGTCCTTCTGGAACTCTGTCCCATCTCCACACAGCATCCCCAGAGCTCAGTTAGAATGATCATTAGGTTCTTGGTCATTTCTCTTACTAAGGCCCTTCTCCCCTGATTGCTCAGTTTGACCAGGTAACCAGCTCTTGAAAGAGTCCTGGTTGTGCCAAACTTCTTCCATTTGAGAATTATAGAGGCCACTATGTTCTTAGGTACCTTCAGTGCCGCACAAATTTTATTGTAGCCTTCCCCAGATCTGTACCTTGCAATAATCCTGTCTCTGAGCTCTGCAGGCAGTTCCTTTGCCCTCATGGCTTTTGCTCTGCTACAGTGTGCATTGTCAGCTGTGTGGCCTTCTATAGAGAGGTGTGTGCATTTCCAAATCATGTCCAATCAATTTAATTTACCACAGGTTGACTCCATTCAAGGTGTAGAAACATGTCTGCAACGATCAAGAGAAATGGGAGGCACCTGAGCTAAATTTCAAGTGTTGTTGCAGAAGGTCTGAATATTTATGTCAATGTGATATTTTAGTTTTTTTCTTTTTAATAAATTTACAGACATTTCTAAAATTCTGTTTTCACTTTGTCATTATGGGGTACTGAGTAAAGATTAATGAGAAAAAATAATTTTGAACAACTAGAATCAGGCTGTAGCATAACAAAATTGACAAAAGTGAAGGGGGTCTGAATACTTTCTGAATGCACTGTATTTGTGTGTGTGTGTGTGTGTGTGTGTGTATGCATACACATCTCTCTGTGAATAGACAAATACACATACCACATGTACACATTTACTTACACACACACACACACACACACACACACACACACACACTCCATGACCTGGAATGGGAAAGGAAATCAGATGATAGATGTAGTGTTGCTAAGTGGCAGCAACATCAGGAAGAAGGATTATGAGAAACTGGAGAAGTACCAAAACCTGAAGAAGAAACTGTAATATATATATATTGGTGACAGTGGTGGTTTGGAGCAGCATCCTAGGCTGGGAGAGTGGCTACAACAGATCCCAGGAATGATATCAGAGGTCTCTGTCCAGAAGAGTGTATTGCTCAGAACCCCAAAGTCCCAAGACAAGCAGAGATTGGGGAAGATACAGATTACCTATAAGGATGACAAGGGAATTTTTTTTTATATCTATGTGCATCTCTGTCTTTCTTTCTTTCTTTCTTTCTTTCTTTCTTTCTTTCTTTCTTTCTCTCTCTTTCTTTCTTTCTTTCTTTCTTTCTTTCTTTCTTTCTTTCTTTCTTTCTTTCTTTCTTTCTTTCTTTCTTTCTTTCTATGCTTGTGTGCGTGAACATTGCTTATATTATGTTAATTCCTGTGGAAGTACTAACTACTGATTTACTAAAGTGATGAAATAATGTTTTTGAAGTACTAAATGTTAGTTTTATATTTAGAATTATAATTTATTTAAGTAATATTTTATTATTGTCTGTAAATACCTGTCAAATATTTTGATCCAACAGATTGAAGTTGAAAGCAGACTACCAACACTTACAAAATTAACAGTATGTGTCCCATGTCCTTTAGCATTGACTCAAAACTCCTTCATTTTAGAATTAGGTAAATTGCTTATTTTGTCTATGATTGTTTGGTGAATTAAACATAGTTTAAACTCTTCACATAGATTTGTGTAATTGTTTCTATTTTTTGTGTATTTATTTACTATATATTTTTAAAGCTCAAACAAAGATTAAATATGTTTAAGCAGATACAGGTTCCTGAATTATCTCTACATTTTGCTATCTTTTTACTTTTTACTTATTTCAGATGGCATAACAGAATACAGCACTAATGCATTTGAAAAGAGCCATCATTTTTATATTCATGTTGCTGCTTCTTGCTGGGAGATCCTTGTGAGGTCCAACAGCCAGAATGTATAGACTATTTAGTCATGACAAAGTCATATTGCCCGGGGTGCACCACAAGGAGGCTAGTCTACATTATGCCACATCTTTCTACTGAATTTAGTTGATATTTTATTTATTTATTTTATTTATTTTAATTCCATTTATATCCCGCCCTTCTCCGAAGACTCAGGGCGGCTTACAAGCTTAGCAGTAGCCTTCATTAATTTTAATCTTTTTCTCCAATGAGTATTCAAGACAAGAAACAAAAATTTAAAAATATACTCCAAGGTACAACTTAAAAGAAAATTAGTACAAAATGTTTTACCAATGATATACATCATAATTTTCAAGATAAATATTTATTTTTTATTTTATTTTATTTTAATCCCATTTATATCCCACCCTTCTCCGAAGACTCAGGGCGGCTTACAATCTAAAGTACAAATCAATGTGCTTAGCAATAGCCTTCATTCTATACAGTAATAAATATCAGAAATGCCTTGAAACATTTTACCAGATGTGGGACATGTAAAAAACCTCAAACTACTGAAAGGATATACATAGTAGCCATGTTTTAGAAATTAAAAGTTTTAGAAATTAAAATTAAAATGAAATTCCAACTTTTCTTACTAGGTACAATCCAAGAAAACATGAACTAGAAATATCATAATTTACTGAGACACGTGTTTGCTGCTGTAAGAAAAAAAATTGCCCAGCACTAGAAGAAAGATATAATTCTGACATTATTTTATTGGATTGGGAACTTGGAGAATATGTAGGAATGGCAAAATTAACAATATATATTCACAACTGAAGTTTAACCAAATTTAAACAAGAATGGTTCCCAAACATAAAATATATTGTATAGCATGGCAAATTTAAACATTTACAATTTAGTGTCCAAGGTGGCTTAAATATTTATAAACATTGTAAATTAGCTGAAACACAAAAAAGAGAAAGTTAGAAACCAAATATCTTTTTTTCTTTTTTGTTGCCTATTTTGCTAGTTTCTTTTTTCTTTTTTTTTCAAGATGCACAAACAGTAGTATATAACAATATAGTGGAGACTGGGTATTAAGTTCATTTTAAGGCAGAAACCTTATTGTATAACAAATAGAGCCATTTTGGTGTAGTGGATAAAAGGCCACCCTACAAACCAGGAGACTGAATTTTGGTCTCATTTTATGCATGAATGCTGGCTAGTGACTGAGCCAATCACTTCTCTCAGTCCAACCCAATTCAGTGGGTTGTCGTGGAGAAAAAAAAAAGCTACTGCTAAGCTTGTAAGCCGCCCTGAGTCTTCGGAGAAGGGCGGGATATAAATGGAATAAAAATAAAAATAAAAATAAATAAATAAATAAAATAGGAGCAGAAGGCATTTTATGTCTGTTGCTTTTAGTTACTTATAGAGGTAATAAAGGTGGGGTAAAAATACTAAATTAATAAAATGTTTTGATGTAATTTGCAGATGCTTCTTAATGTGATACTTGGTTTTGGTATAAAAGCTAAATGTATATTAAAAATAACACTTTAAATCATAGTTAACATTGATATAGCATCTTTTCTTTTTTCTCCAGATAGAGCTTGACTTACGACTAGTTATTAACAATGGTTCAAAGTTGCTAAACAGCCTTAGAAAAGGTGCCTTATGGCCTGTGCTGCCTTTCCTTGTCTCCCCCAGTCAGGTAACTTCATTTTGATGTTTGGCAACTAGCTTGCATTTACAACTAGTTTTGCCAAACATTCCATGGCTTTCAATTACCATATGCAACCTTCTCTCCCAGCTTCCCCTGAAAGTCCAAAGCTGGCAGGGAAAGTTGAAGGCAAAGGGGAGCTCAAATCCTTTGGTGGGCTCCAGGAACATTTGAGAGCAAAAGGACTGTATGCTAGGAACAGTTCAGCTTTGCACAGCGTTAAAACTCTCCAGCAGATAGTTCTTTTGCTGTATCCAGGAAGATTACTTAATGATTGCAACCAGGAGTGCTAGGATTTTGGTTGTTGAGTGATTCAGTCATGTGGTTTGACAGTCATTTTACTCAATGAGTCGCCTTGCAGGAGAATGGGTGGAAAACAAATTTAACTAATAAATATATAAAAAATAAAACAACTGAGATTCAGATCTCATTTTTGGTCATAAATCAAGGACTACCTGTATCTTTAATGGTTATAGTACAGTATACAAAGGACGCAGTGGCTCAGTGGGTTAGGACGCTGAGCTTGTCGATCAGAAGGTCGGCAGTTTGGCGGGTCAAATCCCGAGTGCCGTGTACAGTATACCATGAATCTTTAGTCAACACTGCATACATGCATTGTATTGAAATAATATAATAAATTACATATAATATATTGCCTACAAAATATGTAGTATTACATCTAAAATGTAACAAATTAGATTAAAAATAAAACTAAATTATAAATAGCTAGAAACATGACTAAAATTAATTCTAAAACTAAAAGCATGATGAAAGTGATGCATCTTCATAGATTTTCTAAACACAGAGAGTGGGACCAAATGCTGCTTCTCAGTGTGTGTTGCATTGCTTTGGAGCAACGCAATAATTCCCCCCCATTACATGATAGAAAGTGAGACTTCTTATAGTGAGAACTATCCTTAACAACTGGAGAGATTTGTAGTAACTTGTCCATTTTTCTGTCAACCAGAAAACTTTAATTATTTAATGACAATCTATAACCCATTGGATCATGCTTTCAGAGATGCTTCCTTAGATCAGATTCTTCAATGTGTCCAACAGTGATAGAGATTCTAATATATTGATTTGATTGGAAAATGTGGGATACATTCAGAGATGTATCTGCCTTGAAAATAGCCCAATTTGAACTATATAGCCCAGTCAAACGTCAGCACAGAAAAATGTTTTATGTGATTTTGTATTATGTTATATACCTTTTTGTGATGATTTCTATTTCATAAAATGTTTTATAAAATTTTGCCAAATTTCAATGATTTCAACCTGTTTTTGGAGGGATGAGGATGACTAATTAAACTCTATTTGGAGAAGCATTCTTTTTAGTTTGGAGCTTCTGGGATCCTGCCTGGCCTGTCTCTAGCTGGGTCTAACCCAAAGTATAAGGCTATGAAGGGACTGGTTCCTGGCAGGCAAAAGATCCTCTTGCACTGCACCACAGCTGCAGGAACCTTTGCTATTACAGTTAACCCAAGGCAGTGAGATAGCTTCAGAGCTCTGTATTCCTTAAAGTTGTTGTTTTGGTGTCTCATAGTTAGTAAACAGATTCTACTGCATGTAAAGTAAAAAAAAACAGTAGTTTGCAATGCTGTATAATTAATTCCAGTTAATACTGGGACATTTTGCTGTTGAATAGATGACTAATTAACATTAACATTAACAGAGGGATAGAATCAAGATCACGTGAAGTATTAATACCACTTTACAATGCCTTGGTAAGGCCACACTTGGAATACTGCATCCAGTTTTGGTCACCATGAAGTAAAAAAGATGTTGAGACTCTAGAAAGAGTACAGAGAACAGCAACAAAGATGATCAGGGGACTGGAGGCTAAAACATATAAGGAACGGCTGCTGGAATTGGGTATGTCTAGTTTAATGAAGAGAAGGATGAGGGGTGACATCATAGCAGTGTTCCAATACATCAGGGGCTGCCACAAAGAAGAGGGAGTCAAGCTATTCTCCAAAGTGCCCAAAGGCAGGACAAGAAGCAACAGATGGAAACTAATCCAGGAGAGAAGCAACCTAGAACTAAGGAGAAACTTCCTGACAGTTAGAACAATTAACCAGTGGAACAACCTGCCTCCAGAAGCGGTGAATGCTCCAACACTGGAAGTTTTTAAGAAGAGACTGGACAGCCATTTGTTCGAAATGGTATAGGGTTTCCTGCCTGAGCAGGGGGTTGGACTAGATGACCTCCAAGGTCCCTTCCAACTTTAGTATTATTATTAATTATGATTTTAAATAAAATATTTGACAAATTTCAGTAATTTCAGGGTTTTTTAAATTATATACTGCTTTTTTACATGAAAAAGACATGTAAATAGCATTAAAAGTCTTTTTCAATATAGGATAAAGAACGAATGAGTAATGAGTTGCAACTGAACTGAGGTTTTTTTGTTATAATTTCATAGACAAATTTCTCAGTCTCTTTTTCCAATTTACCTTTTCATTGTTTTGTTTGTGTTCACAGAATCTTCTGTATCTAAAAGAGTTGTACTTTCTGCTTTTCTAAAAGGGAACTATCTACCAGCAGATTTGGAAGGTAGTGTTATAGCATCATACAATACTGCAACAGGTAAATTATTAGAGAATATAAATAAATGATAAAATAATTATAGTAGTTTATTTGAAAATAATTCTTTATATAACATTTTATGTCTTAATGTCTTTGTAGAAACATTTGTTAGCTACTTTATAAAATAAAACATTGAAGTATAATATACCATATCAATTTTACCTTGGTCTTTCTTTCTGTGGGGATGGGCACCATGTTATCTTTTTATGTTCTAAAAACAGCTATGTATCTTATGTAGGTGTTAGAAGTATTACTGAAAATGTAGTGTTGCAGCATAATTTTCTCTTTCCCTTATAAATTAAACATAAAAAAAATCAAAACTGACACCAAAGATCAGGCTTAGAGATGCATTATTGCCTGTCCCTCGAATCAGGGTATTTTATATATGAATGATTTATTTCAGGTGCACCAAGGGTTGCCCAATCCAAATTCCGATTACCTTTGCGGCTCATTTGTTTTCCTGCTCAGCCTTCAAAAACAGCAAGCCAGAAGTTAACTATTGATACCAACAAACCTACAGTCAGCCTTATTACTCTTTTTTCAGGTAAAAATTCAAACAATAAGCCTTTTTAATAAAATGCCTGCAATAACGAAAGAAGTTTGGAAGAAATGATGCAAACTGTTTTTCTTCTTTTTCATGTAGACTTTGCTGATCAAATTGATGAAGATCAACTTAATGTGTTAGGATTTCAGTTATTAGCTGGCTCCAGAGTCACTTTACTTGCTTCAAAAACATCTCGTGAGTATCTGATTAATTGAAGTAATTCAGAGTTGGGATTTGTATTAGATTATACAAGAACTATTCCTAAGATCTAGATTTGGTTAATTTTAAAATGTGGTTTGATTAATATATGCTATAACAAATCCATGTAAGACTGGAACATAAAAATCATTAGTTGTTATGTAAAGTATACTTTTGTATGAAAAAAGACCAATGCATGAATTCTGAGTCCCACTCAGTTGGTATTCATAAATTATGGTATTTCATTAGATGGAACTGTGATGGTATCCATGGTGAAAAAAGTCCAGCATGTTTAATAATCATATTAACAATGTTCATTATGCATGTGGATATATATATATATATATATATATATATATATATATATATATATATATATATATATATATATATATATATATATATATATATATATATATATATATATATATATATATATATATATATATATATATATATATATATATATATATATATATATATATATATATATATATATATATATATATGTTGTTGTTGTTGTTGTTGTTAGCTGCGAAGTCGTGTCCGACCCATCGCGACCCTATGGACAACATTCCTCCAGGCCTTCCTGTCCTCCACCATCTTCTGGAGTCCATTCAAGCTCACGCCCACTGCTTCAGTGACTCCATCCAGCCACCTCATTCTCTGTCGTCCCCTTCTTCTATTGCCCTCGATCTTTCCCAGCATTAGGCTCTTCTCCAGTGAGTCCTTCCTTCTCATTAGGTGGCCAAAGTATTTGAGTTTTAGCTTCAGGATCTGGCCTTCTAAAGAGCAGTCAGGATTGATCTCCTCTAGGACTGACCGGTTTGATCGCCTTGCAGTCCAAGGGACTCGCAGGAGTCTTCTCCAGCACCATAGTTCAAAGGCCTCAATTCTTTGGCGCTCAGCCTTTCTTATGGTCCAACTTTCACTGCCATACATTGCAACTGGGAAGACCATAGCCTTGACTATACGCACTTTTGTTGACAGGGTGATGTCTCTGCTTTTTAGTGTGCTGTCTAGATTTGCCATGGCTTTCCTCCCCAGGAGCAAGCGTCTTTTAATTTCTTGGCTACAGTCCCCATCTGCAGTGATCTTGGAGCCCAGGAAAACAAAATCTGTCACTACCTCCATTTCTTCCCCATCTATTTGCCAGGAATTGAGAGGGCCAGTTGCCATGATCTTGGTTTTCTTAATGTTAAGTTTCAACCCAACTTTTGCACTCTCCTTCTTCACCCGCAACAAGAGGCTCTTTAGTTCTTCTTCACTTTCTGCCATTAGAGTGGTATCATCTGTGTATCTTAGGTTGTTGATATTTCTTCCGGCAATCTTAATTCCAACTTTTGATTCATCTAGCCCTGCCTTTCTCATGATGTGCTCTGCATATAAGTTAAATAGGCAGGGCGACAGTATACAGCCTTGCCGGACTCCTTTCCCAATTTTGAACCAATCAGTGGTTCCGTGTCCAGTTCTCACTGTTGCTTCTTGACCCGCATATAGGTTTCTCAAGAGACAAATAAGATGGTCTGGTACTCCCATCTCTTTAAGAACTTGCCACAGTTTGTTATGATCCACACAATCAAAGGCTTTAGCATAGTCAATGAAGCAGAAGTAGATGTTTTTCTGGAACTCCCTAGCTTTCTCCATGATCCAGCGTATGTTGGCAATTTGATCTCTAGTTCCTCTGCCTCTTCGAAATCCTGCCTGCACTTCTGGTAGTTCTCGATCCACATACTGCTGAAGTCTAGCTTGTAGGATTTTAAGCATGACTTTACTAGCATGAGAAATGAGTGCAATGGTGCGGTAGTTTGAACATTCTTTGGCACTGCCTTTCTTTGGAATTGGAATGTAAACTGATCTTTTCCAATCCTGTGGCCACTGTTGAGTTTTCCAAATTTGCTGGCAAATTGAGTGTAGCACTTTTACTGCACTGTCTTTTAAGATTTTGAATAGCTCAGCTGGAATACTGTCACCTCCACTAGCTTTGTTGTTGCTCAGCTTTTCTAAGGCCCACTTCACCTCACATTCTAGGATGTCTGGCTCGAGGTCAGTGACCACATCATTGTGATTATCTGGGACGTTAAGCTCATTCTTGTATAGTTCTTCTGTGTAATTTTGCCACCTCTTCTTAATCTCTTCTGCCTCTGTTAGGTCCCTGCCATTTTGGTCCTTTATCATGCCCATTTTTGCATTAAACGTTCCCTTCATCTCTCCAATTTTCTTGAAAAGATCTCTGGTCCTCCCTATTCTATTGTTTTCTTCTATTTCTTTGCACTGTTCATTTAAGAAGGCATTCTTATCTCTTCTAGCTATTCTCTGGAATTCTGCATTCAATTGGGCATATCTATGTTTTTCTCCCTTGCCTTTCGCTTCCCTCCTTTCCTCAGCTATTTGCAAAGCTTCCTCAGACAGCCATTTTGCTTTCTTGCATTTCTTTTTCTTTGGGATAGTTTTGGTTGCTACCTGTTGTACAATGTCGCGAACCTCTGTCCATAGTTCTTCAGGCACTCTGTCTATCAGATCTAATTCCTTAAATCTATTTGTCACCTCTACTGTATATTCAACAGGGATATGATTTAATTCATACCTGACTGGCCTAGTGCTTTTCCCTACTTTCTTCAGTTTAAGCCTAAACTTTGCAAGGAGAAGCTCATGGTCTGAGCCACAGTCAGCTCCTGGTCTTGTTTTTACCGACTGTATAGAGCTTCTCCATCTTTGGCTGCAGAGCATATAGTCAATCTGATTTCTGTGTTGACCGTCTGGTGATGTCCATGTGTAGAGCCGTCTCTTGGGTTGTTGGAAAAGAGTGTTTGCTATGACCATCGTATTCTCTTGACAAAATTCTATCAGCCTGTGCCCTGCTTCATTTTGTACTCCAAGGCCAAACTTGCCTGTTATTCCAGTTATCTTTTGGCTTCCTACTTTAGCATTCCAATCCCCCATGATGATAAGGACATCATTTTTTGGTGTTACTTCTATAAGGTGCTGTAGGGCTTCATAGAACCGGTCAATTTCATCCTCTTCAGCACTGGTGGTTGGGGCATAGGCTTGGACTACTGTGATATTGAATGGTTTGCCTTGGATTCGAACTGAGATCATTCTGTCATTTTGAGGATTGTATCCCAGTATTGATTTTCCTACTCTTTTATTGACTATGAAGGCTACTCCATTTCTTCTGAGGGATTCTTGCCCGCAGTAGTATACCTGATGGTCATCTGAATTAAATTCACCCATTCCTGTCCATTTTAGTTCGCTGATACCTAAGATGTCGATGTTCAGTCTTGTCATCTCTTGTTTGACCACGTCCAGCTTTCCTTGATTCATGGATCTTACATTCCAGGTTCCTATGGAGAAAAAATCTTTACAGCATCGGACTTTCCTTTCACCACCAGACATATCCACAGCTGAGCGTCCTTTCGGCTTTGGCCCAGTCGCTTCATTCTTTCTGGCACTACTAGTACTAGCCCTCTGCTCTTCCCCAGTAGCATATTGGACGCCTTCCGACCTGAGGGGCTCATCTTCCAGCGTCATATCGTTTTGCCTTTTGGTACTGTCCATAGGGTTTTCATGGCAAAGATACTGGAGTGGGTTGCCATTTCCTTCTCCAGTGGATCACGTTTTGTCAGAACTCTCAGCTATGACCTGTCCGTCTTGGGTGGCCCTGCACGGCATAGCTCATAGCTTCATTGAATTACGCAAGCCCCTTCGCCACGACAAGGCAGTAATCCATGAAGGGGATATATATATATATATATATATATATATATATATATAAGCCACTATTCAATGTTTGCCATCATAGTCAATTTGCACCAAAGATCTGGAAATATGTCAACATCTCTTGCAACCAAAATTGTTTCAACATTTTCATGTCAAAACCCATTTCCTTTCTATCTATTTACGCATTTACTATCGTATTCTCAGTTATTCTATTTGTTGCATCCTGTCTTCTACTTACTTCTATTCTACAATAGCTGGTATTACTACTTATCAGCTCAAACTGGCCAACTTCTCTGGTACCTTACATAAAAAGGAAACAACAACAATCCAACATGACAACCAAAGTTGCATGTACTCCATTGCATTAAAGTTGGCAAAGGATCCTCCATCCTAGGGCAAGATTTTAAGCTGGGTTAATTTATTGAGTCATAGTACCATGTTACATTATACCTCAATGACTCTCATGATAGCCTCATGCATAAGAAATCTAGTTAGGGAAAAAGTGATTTCACTGTACACAGAAAATGAATCAAGGTTAAAAATATGTCTGATTAATGTAGCACTCATAAGAGACACCTAGAGTGCCACTAGACAAAAACAAAAAGTGAGGCTGACCAAGAATATATAAGTGTCCATATTGGAACTTACCTTACGGCGATAAGGGTAACAAAGCATAATTACTTTTCTGCCCTCATTGCATCTGTAAATAGTTGATCAGTGGCCCTGTTTTGGGTGACCAGATCCTGGTTAAGGAGAAGCTGGGGAGTCCTTGCAGGGTCACTGTGAGCAGTATTCTTAGCATCTATCAGAAAAAGTTGCTCAATGATTGAGTTGATCAATCTACTCAGTCTACTGTGTAGATCCTTTGGAGGAGAGAGATGCATTTGAGTCTTGTTATCTGGGGTTTGAGTCTTGTTATCTGAAGTTCAAGATAGTTGCTCTTGAGGAAGTAGACAGAGTCCTTTGGCTGTAGACTCAGCCACCTTAATTTTGGATCCATGGTGGTTGGTTGGTTGATTAAGGCATCCCAAGAGTAGCTTGTTGTTAGATCCAAGCAATGACTAATCTCTCTTTGGTCATACTTGTCTATGACCTTTGGAGGGCTCAGGAAGGAGATGGTACAATCACCCTGGCTTTCTTGGATCTCTTACAGGCTTTCAATATTATCAGCCATGATATTTTTCTGGACTGGCTTTGAGGGTTGGAAGTGGAAGACACTGTGTTTTTACGGTTCTTGTTCTGTGGCCGATTTCAGTCGGTGTTGGTGCAAGAAGAGAGTCAAACCTAACCCATGCAATATGGGATGCCTTAGGGCTCAAGCTTTTTGTCACTCCTTTTAATATCTATCAGTATACAAATATTTTATATTTCTACTCCTAGCAAGACAGGAGATCTTGTGGTAGTGCTGGTCATGTGGAGACTGTAAGGGTTCAGATGGGGAGGAGATGGCTTTGACTCAATCCTGGCAAGACAGATTGGTTTTGGGTTTGTGGCTATCCCTTCTGCTTCAGATGATATTTCATCTTTGAATCTGAATAAGGTGTTTTGTGGCACTCCTCCAGGCTGGGTGAAATTTGTAGGTCCTCCTAGACTCATACCTTCTGCTTAAGGAGCAGGCGGCAGCTGTGACACAAGGACTTTTGCACAGATTTGTCTGCCAGTTGCCATCCCTTCTTAAATTGGGAGGCCTTGCTCACTGTCACTCATGCCTTGTCACTTCCCTTTTGGATTACTGCAACATGCTCTACCTGGGGTTGTTCTTGAAGATCACCTGGAATCTACAACTGATCCAATGCGGTGGCATGCACAGTGATGGGTATCTTTAGATTTCTTTATGTAACATCTCTGTTGTGTGAGTTTCACTGGCTCCTGGTTTCTTTCCAGATGAAATTCAAGGTACTGGTTATTACCTTGAAAGCCTTATATGACACAGGACCAGGTTATTTGTGGTACTGTATCTCCCTAAGCCTAGGACTTATAGCCATCCTGTCAGATCAGATAGGGTGGGCATATTACTAGTCCCTTCCCTTAAACATTGCCATCTTATGGGATCTAGAAGAATGTGTTTTCCACTGCAGCCCTACTCTATGGAACACCTTTCTCTCTGAAGTTTGGCAGGCCCCATCCTCCCAGCCTTATAAAAAGCATTTAAGGCAGGCACTGGGATAGGGTGAGATTGACAAGAAAACTTATTAGTGCAGGGCTTTTCAACTAGTGGTACGGGTACCACCTGTGGTACATTGGCACCTGGCGGGTGGTACGCGACCATCCTAGAAAAGTGGTAGCGGGAGAGGGGAATGAGCTGAAACGGTGGCAGCACCGCACAAGCCTGAGCGAGAGATGGCTGCAGCTGCAGGGCTGTCAGGGCTCAGCGGAAGCGCCAGGATCAGCGCTTCTTCGGGGCTGTCAGCGCTCAGCGGAAGCATCAGGATCAGGCTCCAGCTGGAGCTCGGCGCTGATCCTGGCGCTTCTGCTGAGCCCAGAAGAAGCACCGATCAGCTGGAATGTTGCAGCATCTCCAGGGTCGTGTGATTTACATTCAGATGCTTGGCAACTGATTCATATTTAGGACGGTCACAGTGTCTCAGGGTCATGTGAAGTGACCAAAACCTGCTGCAACCACCCAGCAGAGGGGGGGAATAAAAACCAAACACCCCCCCACCCCACTGCAAATCCTCAACAGAAATGCTCACAACAATGAAAACCTCGGACCCAGCTGTGTGAGCCTGACAGCGTGGATGAAGATGACCCACAGCTGGCCCTGTTCAAGGACGTCCGACGCAGGAGGCAGTCAATCAGGAGTAAACAGAGGAAGGCAATGGGGCACCTCGGAAGGAGGCAGAGAGAAGCCACACCCTGAACTCTATAAAAGGGGAATGCATGGGATGGCTGGTTTGCTGAAGGCAACCGCTTGAATAGCTCCTGTTTCATGGTTCGTGTCTTGTTCTGTTTGCTTTTGTGTCCATAAATTTCTGCCTTTTCTGCAGGGCCGGTAGCAGGCTGGTACAGAACAGACAGGAGGAAGAGCACCGCCGGGCAGGCAGGCAGGTGTCTTGCTCAGCTGTGGCTTGGGGGGCACTTTTTTCAGTGCCCTTGTAACTTCGAACAGTCACTAAGTGAACTGTTGTAAGTCGAGGATTACCTGTGCATCACTTTTTTCCTTTTTTTTTTTTGGTCGTCAAGTTTTTGTCACCTTGCTAGGTGACTGATGGTACTCGGATGTTGCCATATCCTAAAAGTGGTACAATGGGTGAAAAGGTTGAAAAGCCCTGTATTAGTGGACTTACTCATTAAAATTTAACAGTTGGGACTTGTTTAAATGTTCATGCTTTTAATAGATATGTGCACACATTAATGATACAGTGATGTTGTTTTAACTGTTGGTTAGGAGCTGCCCAGAATTTAATGTAAGATGGGTAAGGGAAAGGTAAAAGAGTCCCTGCAGATTTTATTCTGCTAGCCATTACTGACTATAAGGAGCCATGCTTATCTCCATTTTGAGGCTCTTAAGTCAGCGCTGTCTAAACATGTTTCTCTGGTCATGTGTCTACTAAAACAATTTATAAATACAGTAGTTTGCCACATAATGCTGATTGCTGTTTGATAAGTATTATCAATTGAGCATGCAATCTAGCTGGCAGTATTTTCATTCTCATCTTTTTTCAATTTTTTTTCCAACATTTTAAGTTGTGCTTTGTAATGCTAAGTTCATTATTTTTAACCATTCTTCACGTACACAGCATTTTTCCACTGTCCTTTTTAAAATTTGAGACATTCAGTTCCATGAAAGATTTGGAAATACAAATATTCAACTATTGTCTAATCTATTTATATGGATTTGAGAGATGCTGTGTACAACATTCTAGATTTTGGTGACATGAGGTTTTCATTATACTCTCTGATGGGAAGAAAACTTAGTACCTTTCAATTTAAATCCTCTAAGGGGAAACATCTGGGGAAGACGTTAGGTATGGATTCTCACAGTATCAGTTAATTTACTTTTATAAATTACATTTCTGTTTGAGTTTAATTGTGTGATCATTTTTGTTTGCATCATCCTTTTAAATAAGTTTATATTTTTTAAAAACAAAATAAGAATATTATGTATAAAAATGTTGAGAATGCTTAAGATTTTAAAACATTAATAAATATAAAATATATTTGTGCAAGTGATGTAAATTTAGTGCTAATTATTTGTTTTACAGAGCTGGAAATTTAAATGATGTACATGTCTGAATGAGATTTTAGCAGATGTAAATCTTTGTTGATTCATTAATGGAAAGAAAGGAAGTGTTATGTTATCCCATCAGATGCTTTTGCTAGCTAAACTATGCTGTAAACTTTTAGTTTTGACAGAGTGTTTAATGACCCCTCTCAGAATAAGTTTTACTTCCCACCAATCATTCTTTTCTCCATTTTGATTTATTTATTCCCAAATCTAATATGATGCATGCAGTCTTAGTATAAGCTTTCCCACGGTATATCTGATAGACCAATAGACTAAGGTATTGCAGTAGGGACGCGGTGGCTCAGTGGGTTAAGACGCTGAGCTTGTCGATCAGAAGGTCGGCAGTTTGGCGGGTCGAATCCCGAGTGCCGTGTAGCAGAGTGAGCGCCTGCTACTCGTCCCAGCTTCTGCCAACCTAGCAGTTCGAAAGCATGTAAAAATGCAAGTAGAAAAATAGGGACCACTACGGTGGGAAGGTAACAGCGTTCCGTGCGCCTTTGGCGTCCAGTCATGCCGGCCACATGACCACGGAGACGTCCTCGGACAAGCGCTGGCTCTTCGGCTTTGAAACGGAGATGAGCACCGGCCCCTAGAGTCGGAAACGACTAGCACGCATGTGCGGGGGAACCTTTACCTTTACCTTATTGCAGTCTGTGATTTTGATTCTGCTCCACTATATAACCCATAGGTTGTATTTCTGTTTACACTAACCTGAAGTAAATCCCCATACTGCTTACATCTTTGCCATATATATGTCAAAAGTGCAAAAAAGTCACCGACCTCCAGGACAGGTATAAAAACAAACTGTTTATTACTAAGCTTTCGTCGGTCCTCTGTCGATATCATCAGAGTGGAAGCCGGTGGCTGAAAGATCTACTTATATGGCTAGCTGTTTCAGCACTCTGCTCATTGAGCGCATAACCGGTCTACCCGCCCCTCATTCTCCTTCAGTCGATGATATTCTCCCTAATAGTATTGCATCCGCTTGTGTGCGTTTGGATCCTGGCACCTTACCTCCTCTTGCTTGTGTTCCCTCCGGCTGCTCCGCTCTAATACATATTACTGAGAAATAATGTCATGTACTATTTTTTCTTCTTGTTTAATCATTTTCTATGTGAAACAGTAGCTACTATTTTTAATGGCTGCCTATTTTACCTGTGTGTCAGCAGCTACCTGGCTTGGTAATTTAGAAACTTAAGTAACTTGGGCCTTAATTAGTACTTGAGTGGGGCCTAACGTGTGAATTCTAGGGCTGTTGGTAGCAGTATACAGTACATGGAAAGATACTTTCCCTGTATATATTGTATATCGCAGGGGTCTCCAACCTTTCTCCCTTGCAGTTCTGGGCTGATTTCTCACTGTTCTCATGATCATTGAAACTCCACGAGGTGAGATCTCGCATGGAGCCCCAGACCGAGGGAGATTAACAGTTACTTTGTGTTTCTTCCATTTGTGAATAATCACACCACTGTTGTCACCTTCTCACCAAGCTGCTTGGCAATGGTCTTGTAGCCCATTCCAGCCTTGTGTATGTCTACAATCTTGTCCCTGACATCGGTGAACAACTCTTTCTCTTGGCCATGGTGGAGAGTTTGGAATCTGATTGATTAATTGATTGATTGATTGATTTGATTGATTTATTATATTTATATGGACTCAGGGTGGCTCACAACAATAAAAAATTGCTTGCTTGCTTGCTTGATTACTTTTGTGGACAGGTGTCTTTTATACAGGTAACAAGCTGCAATTAGGAGCACTCCCTTTAAGAGAGTGCTCCTAATCTCAGCTCGTTACCTGTATAAAAGACACCTGGGAGCCAGAAATCTTGCTGATTGATAGGAGATCAAATACTTATTTCACTCATTAAAATGCAAATCAATTTATAACTTTTTTGAAATGCGTTCTTCAGGATTTTTGTTGTTATTCTGTCTCTCACTGTTAAAATAAAACTACCATTAAAATTATAGACTGATTATTTATTTGTCAGTGGGCAAATGTACAAAATCAGCGGGAGATCAAATAATTTTCCCCCTCACTGTATATCAGTGGTTCCCAACCTTTTCTACACTCCGCATCCCTAGAACGCTTCTGATATATTCTCGCAGCCCTTACAAAAGTTCGAAATAATGGCAATGAATTATGCATATACACTATAATTTTGAAAACCCAAGTTTTCATACCCCCTGGAATATTGTCTCGCACCCCCAGAGGGTGGGAGCATCCCTGGTTGGGAACCCCTGCTGTATATAATATACATATGAACCTTCATGTGTATATTATATATATTTTCTAAAATATATTCAACTTTAAAACTTATGAATAACATAGATCAATAGTTATATTAAGTATTAAAACTTAAACTTGCTCCATCTTCAATAACTAGTACTTCAAAAATCATGTTAAAAATGTGTCATTATGCTAGAATTATTTTTAGAAATAATAAAGTTAGGGTTGCATGTTATCATTAACAGATGGGTTTCTTGTTTGTAAAAGACATGTTTTTTAAATAAAACATTTTTTCTTTTATATGTTGAAAAGAATTTGTCATTGTCCCATCAATGAAATTTACTTTCTGGCAATTATTCCAGTAGAAATGAAATCTTAGAATATTGATTTATGAAATTGTTTAGTAAGTAATGTTCGATAGCTTTTGCTATTTTTCTTGAATGGCTAAAGGTTTCACAAGTAGAACATTAAAAATGCCCCCCTTTTAAAAAAATCTTATTCTTATTTTTCTTTCTTATTCTTTCTTATTTTTCTATTGTACTTTCAGAAGTATTGAGTGAATGCTACATTTCTTTAATATTGAAATCATAATGTGCTATGGCTAATTCTTTTTATGGTTTGTTTTCATTAAGAAATTATATGTAACCACCACACAGTAATTACAAAACTTTTACTAGTATAGCACAAGGCAGAAATTCTTAATCTCAATTATGAATCTAAATTTTATATGTGTATAAAATTAACTTGAAAAGATATTAGTCTGTAACAGCATCATAAAAAGTTACAGTAAGAAGAGTAACATGTTTATTATTTGCATGTTTTTAATGTTCCTTTGAAGAAGTATGGCAGCAGTAATCAACAGGAGAAAGTTCTGGGAAATTCCAGAATCCACATCAAGCATTTTTTTTCTACATGCAAAGAATCTTCTACTGCTGACCTAAATGTATAGAGAATACCTTTCATATTTTGGGAACAGGTATTTTGATGACGGTTTGCTAAGAGAATTACCAGGATTTCAGAAGGCAGTATACTGGTTAGATTACTCTCTGTATGCATTTTCGACTTGATCCAATTTAAATATTCTGCTTCTCAGTCATAAATAATAAACATAAATACATGATTATCAATAATCATAATCATAACAATACTTGCTTTGTGTTAAGTGGATGTGAGTGTGCATTTTACCTGTCTATACTGACCACCTCTGTAAGTTGTATCTTGACCTCCTGGATTTTGACCCATGGTATTAATTTACTCCCTAAAACCTGACCAGTTGAGTCCCTTCTGCACCAAGGGCAAAAGAAGTGAAATGCATAATTGGTATCAATGAATTTCTTTCAAGAAGAATATCAAAGAATACAATATTTTTGACTCTGATTCAGCAATTTAACAATGATAATTATGGATTCATTCCATAATAAAAATTGCACAAAGACTGAATTTTTCCCCACTTCAAATCTTTTTCCTTTTTTAGGATCAATAAAAAATAGCCAATGATAAAAGGAAACAAATACACACACAACATATATGAGCTGTTTTACCTTGTGGCGACCATCAAAGCAAAGCGCCATCATCAGCATGCGTTTTGCATTTAGTAACCATTGTGAAAGAAAGAAAACACAGTTTTAAAGTGTAACAAACAATGTTTAGGTACAATTTTAGGTACAATTACAAAGCAGGCATATGAGAAAGAACCAGTTTTTTCTCTATGCAAATTAAGTCATGATGGCAAAAAGGAAGGAACTGAAAGAGCTGACATTGAAGGAGAAAGTTGATCTTTTATGTTTTCTAGAAAAGAGCAGCCAAAGAAAGATGGTGGAACATTTTGATGTCAGCAAGACAATACTAAGCAATATTCAAAAACCTAAAGAAGAGTACCTGGAAATATGGTAAAGAAAGTGGAGATTTACAATGGAAAAGGAGAAAAATTTCACTGGAAGAAGTCAGTGAAACCACGTTATGTTGATTCAAACAAATGAGGGCCGTTAATGCGTGAATCTCTGGGCCAATGATCCAGAGAATTGCTAAAAAGTTTGCAAAGGAGCTTGGGGTATCAGATTTCCAAGCATACTGGTTGGCTTAAGAAATTTAAACTGCAACACAAAATCTCCCAGAAAGTATTGTGTGGTGAATCTGATGAAGTTCCATTAGAAGTTGTTGAAGAATTCACTGAAAAGTTTCTGGACTTCAGTGGCTTCAAAGATGATGACATTTTTAATGCTGAAAAGTGTGGACTCTTTTTTAAAGTGATGCCTGACAGGAGCCTCGTTATGAAGGATGACAAATGTAAGAGTGAATAGTTTTCTGAAGAAAGTTTCACAGTTCTGCTCTTCCTAGCTTAACTGGAGAGAAGCTAAAACTTTGGTGATTGGAAAATCAGCAAAGTCATGCTCATTCAAGAACCTGCAGCCCAAAGAACTTCCTGTCACCTGGAAATCTAACAAATCTGCATGGATAATTGGTGCCCTATTTAAGGAATGGATAAGAGGTGTTGACTGAGAAATGAAGAAGAAATGGTCCATTCTCCTTATAGTGGACAATTCTCCTAGTCCTCCCCAAGTGAATCATCTTACAAATACAAAACTGAAATTTTTGCCTCCAAACATAAATTCAAAATTCAACCTCTCGACCAAAGCATAATGAAAACTTTCAAAATGCACTATTGAGCCTAGTTTCTGCAGTGGGGTCTTTGCTAAAACATAAACCTATGGTCCGTATGTAGAAGTAAAATCATCCATTACATCAATTACTGCTCTGAATGCTATTCTCTGGATTAGTTCTGCTTGGAATAAAGTTCAGCCTGAAACAATACAGAAGTGCTTCAAGAAAGCTGGATTTGTTACAACCCAAGAGCAGGATGTTGCATCCCAGCTAGATAGCCCACTTCCCTTGGGGGAATTTGAGAGAGTAGATTTTGAAGATTTTGTTGCAATGGACAATAACAATGTGGAAATTTGCAATGAACCTGACCCAGAAACAATTTTCTAAACAGTAGAAAAGTGCTGGAAGCAACTGATGAAACAGAAGACTTAAGTGAACAATTAAGTGAGGAGGACACAGAAATTGCAGATATTCTGAAAGAAGAGGATGTCAGTCATTTGATAATGCAGTTAAAATCATTTGCCATGGAAAAATGCCCAGGTATGCTGAGTGAATAAAAAAACAGACTAAAATCTATGAGAAAACAATACATATGTAAATGTATTGGTTTAGTATGATACCATACTGCATGAATGATTTTCCTGTGTGTGTTTCTGTATGACATTTCTAAGTAAAATTGTACAATAAAATGAGGCACATGTACATATCAGTACAGATCTGTATTTTGACCATCTCCGTATGTTGACCACTTTCCTTCAGTCCCTTGGGTCGTCAGCTTTCAGAGGTTTTACTGTATTTATTGCATCAATAAAACACTACTTTGATGAATTATACCAATTAATGCTGGAGAGCAAATAATTTTTGCATTTATTTTTATTTTGAAGAGCGTTACAGAATTCAAAGTGAACAATTAGAAGATATTTGGCTAATTACAAAAGAACTCACTCTTCGTCTTGAGCAACATTTCAAGAGGCAAAATTACAAAGATTTTGTATGTACTTTTTCTGGTCCAATCCCTTTACAAGACTATTTTGACATAATTGATCACCATTTTGAGGTATGCTCATAAATATATGTGACTTATGATTATCAATGTTTATTTTTCTTCAGTTGATATGACTTCTAATTTTTATTAGAGTGATTTCAGACTTTTTATTTGAGAGCAAGAATGCATACCAAAATACTCTATAAAATACTTTTTGAATTGCTAAATGGCAATTTAATTATTGAAAACTTTTTAATATTAAATACTTCTTTGGGAATAAGTCCCAAATATGCTTGCTTGCTTCTGAAAAAAATAACTATAAACTTTTATGTAGTGAGTTTTAATATTTAGCTTTCCTCTTTATAAAAATATTGTACTTTAAATATTTTAAAATGTAATGATTAGTCAAGGAAAATAGAATGGTACCTCACAGTCTGCTAGTTATGAAAAACATAACATTATTGTATATTACCTTAGGTTCAACAATTATTTTTAGTACCAATGAAGGAGAATATTTGTAGTTCAGGGTTGAACTAATTATTTTTAGTTTCAGTAATAACTGACATTTAGCTCATTAATAATGCGTGTATAATTTTGCTTTCATAATGACCATGTAAAACTAATAACTGGACTTTTGCAGCAAATGTAGCACCATATATTTTGTGTTCTAGAATACCATTAACTCTTTCTTTGAAAATTTTTCTTAATTACAGCTGCGTTTGAATGCTGTGAAGTATGAGCAACTATTAGCTGAAAGAGCCATACAGTTTAGAGCTATTGAACGGCGTTTACTGACAAGGTTCAAAGATAAAACTCCAGCTCCACTTCAACATCTGGACACCTTGTTAGAAGGAACATACAGACAGGTCAGTATAGTTGGCTTATAAACTTATCTATTTTTAATGTTTTCCATCAAACAAGTTTAAAAATATATATAAAGATACCTTCCTTGTTACATTTATCATAGAACAGTAATTTGTTTAATTTACTATTCCCTGCAGTGTTCCAGATGATCTGCAATGGTTTTGTTTGATCTTGTAATATAGGATTGCTACTCAGAGGTCTCATGAACTTTGACAGTGCATCATTCTTTCCAAGCTGGAATACTTATGTGAAAATATTTTATTGTTCAGAACTTATGTAAACATTTACATATACTGTAAACTGATGGAATAGTTCAACTGCTGTAACATTCACAACAAAATAATCTGAGACTAGCAGTCTCCTTTTACAAATGTGTTTACATCCTGGGTGTTTCAAAGGCTATAGCTGAAGTAATTGAAAGCAAACTGGCTGGTATTCTCTTGTAATAGATATAGTTTGATTTTATATCTCAGCCATGCATTACTTTAAAAAAGAGTCCCATTGGGTAGACTGTACAGCCATCTGATCTTTCACAGAGCATGCATGGTTCTGTCTAAAAAATCCACGGTAAGGTCATAAAGGTAGCAACCATGATTCCACAGCATAACTCTCTTATAAAGGAGGCTCTATAAGTCATTGATATAAAAGTGATTGATGAATTTGTCTTCCATGCATATATCTAGTCCATTATTCAATGTGTTGGGGCCTGAATATGCCATTAATTATGTATTGCATATTTTTTTAAAAAACTTTGTTTTATTTCTCATACTGAAATGATGGATTCCTTTCTAAACTCTTCTTCAATTTATCTGTTTTCTCCTACATATATTCTAATAATTTATGTATATGTATAAAATATTTAGGATAGAGAAGCTCATATAAGCAGTCGCTAGAGTTCTTTATTTTGCTAAAATACAAAGTTTTATGAACAAGACTGAATGCTAGATGAAGAAACAAACGGCAAACCATGTAGCTGTCACTAAAACAGACAAAAGAAATCTTTTTGTGATCAAGGGTATACTACATTTTTATGCAAGAACATATGCTGGTTGGCTGTTCACTGTAGTCTTTTTCAGAGACCCCAATTTTAGGAAGCCAGTGTGGATGCTTCTATACATTCATTGCTTACAAGAATTCATAGTTATATGTACAATTCAAATAAATTAATAAGCAATCACTTTTCTGGCTTAAAGAGAGCTGAATACTAATTATATTTTACATGCAAATATATTCCAGTGTATCATAATTAAAACTGTTACCACAAAGAGTAGTAGACTCCCTTCCCTAAAAAGAACAGGAGTCAGTAGAAACATTAGATTCTTTGTGTAAAGATCACTGACATAATGGAAGACACAGATGCTGGTCAATGATGATAGGTTAATATCAAGAAGAATTTTTCAAGAAGGCTCACTATCATCACTACTGTTCGTCACTGCACTGATTCCTTTGTCAACAGGTATTGAACAGTGTCTGGCCACGGCTATCAAACATCAACATCTCCCAAGCAATGACATCTCCTCTACATGGACGAACTGAAGCTGTATGGAAAAGCACCATCTAAAATTGAATCCTTGCTCAGCATTGTCTATATATGCAGCCAAGACATAGCAATGGAGTAGGGACTGGACAAATGTGCTGTGTCTCGTATCAAACAGGGGAACCTGGTGAAAACTCAAGAAATCAAGATGCCTATGGAAATGCTATCAAAAGTGTGGATGAAAACAATAACTACAAATACTTGGGCATCCTTCAAGCTGACAACATCAAGCACACTGAAGTCAAGAAAAAAGGTTAGAAGTGAATACATCAAGGGAATGAAGAAGATCTTAAAGTCCAAACTCAGTGGAGGAAATACCATCAAGGCAATTAATACCTGGCCAATTCCAGTCTTCAGATACACAGCTGGAATAGTGGACTGGACTCAAGCAGAACTAAAAGCCCTAAAAAGGAAAACCAGAAAAATAATGACCATGAATTTGTCCTTCGTTCTTACAGCAATGTAGACAGATTCTACTTATCAAGAAAAGTAGGTGTGTGCGGAATGTTGCAGGTACATGACAGTTAAACAAGAAAAAAGGGCATTGAAAAAATATCTGAAGGACAGTGAAGAAGATGCATTGAAGCTAGTATACCATGAAGGCTTATTGAGTTGTGGAAAGTGGCCTACAAGAAAGACCAAATGACAAGAAGAAAAGACATGAAAGAAAGAGATATGGCAAGGCAAAGTATTATATGCTCAGTATATTTAAAAATTAACAGACCACATAAATAACAGCAAGTTATACAACAACTAATAACAGGAAAATTAAAGAAAGAGACCAAACAGCTAATTGTGGCACAAGACCAAGACCAAGCCTTAAGAACAAACACATTGTCAGGTCCTCAAAGAAATGAATTTTACTCTATGCCCATTTTCCCTTTTTTCTGTAGCCTTTCTTTGTGGCCTGCCATTCTGTTGGGAGGGAGGAGCTTTTGGGATTGCTTTGCACTGTCTGCCGGATGCCCTTCACCCAGGAGATGGAATGTCTCTTCCTTATCATAGAGATGGTTTGTGCTTGGAGCCAGAAGAAATCGAAAGTGAGAAAGACCTTGAAGAGCCTGCCAAAAAGACCACTTACTAAAACACGATGCCACCTTTTTATTGGCTGGGGTTCAAATGAACACTGAGATTCTGGGGGGAGGAGTATTGAATGTTGCTTTTAATATATTGCTTCACAGATTTTTCTCTCGGATTCCGCCTTGATTCTCTACTGTCACTAGCCCCTAATAAAAGTTCCTTTTGAAACAATACCTGTTTCAAGAGTTCTGTTTTCTTGGGAGGCTTAGCTGAGGTAGGTCGTTAGACACATATAAAGTTAAAATTGAGTGCACAGCAACAGAGAGTAAGTCCCACCTTTGCAAAGAAGTTGAAGAAACAGTGGACCACCTGATTAGCTTTTGTAAGAAGATTGGACAGATAGATTACAAATAATGACATGGAAAAGTAGCCACAATGGAGCACTGAAAGTTCTGCAAGAAATATCATTTGCCTGCAAGCAAGAACTGTAATAAAAATGGAGTATGTAAATTGCTACAAACAAGTACCTACCACATAATTCCTCAGACTTAACAATTGTCAATCATTTTTAGCCAATGTCTATCCAGTGCAGGATGAAGGCCTGTTCCTCATGTTTCCGACCAATGGGGTCCTAAGCTTTCTTTTGGCAATTGGGCCTGCAATACTTGCTGATGTCGTCAATCCATCTTGTTTTAGGTCTCTTTCATGGATGCTTTTTATCAAGAGGGATCCATTCTATGACTGCCTTGGTTCACCTGCTATCAGGTCTCCTTGCTATGTGTCCAGCCCATTTCCATTTCAATTCTTTTGCTCTCTTGATGATATATACTTTTGTTTGTTCTCTAATCCATGTGCAGGTCTTTCTATCTTTTTTATGTAAATTTTATTGGTTTTTATAAGGGTGGGGAGGAAAATGCAGGGATGGGGTACGGGGTTGGGATAGAGGGAAAGTTAAGGGAGGGGTTGGGGGTTCCCCCAATTACGTTCAATATTTAGCAAATAGCATATTGTCTGGGTTGATATATATCAATAAAAGTTGTAAGAATAATGATAACAATAATAGACTTAGCAAATTATAGTAAACAATGTTAAATTTTCAATCTATAATATTTTTCTTAGTAAAATAAGGTCAAAAAAATAAGTATCACATTCCTTTCTCTCTAATTCGTTTGTCTAGCCATTGATAAAATTTATTCCAAGTTCTATAATAAATTAAATGCTCTTTTTCTTTAATCTAGAGTTAATCTATCCATTTCTGCACAATCTGGTATTTTCTTGATAAGCATTTCTTCAGTTGGTACCTTCTCATTTTTCCAGTATTGGGCATACATAATTCTCGCTGCTGTTAATACATGTAGTATTAAATACCCAGTCTCTTTATCATAATTGGGATCTATCATTCTTAACAAAAACAGTTCAGGTTTAAATTCTATTTGTTTTTTAACCATCTTTTCCAATCATAAATGTATCATAAGCCAAAACCTTTTTAGCTTTAGAACACCAGAGATGATAATAGGTACCTGGTCTTTGGCTGCATTCCCAACAAACATTTGAAGTATTTTTAAACATTTTCGCTAGTCTCACTGGTGTCATGTGCCATCTATAAAACATTTTATACAAATTTTCTTTATATGATACAGCTTTAATATTTCTATCCCATAACTTTTCCCATTCTTCAAGTTCTATAGTGTGACCAACACTTTTTGCCCAAATTATCATTGTTTCTTTAACTTGTTCTTCATCTTTAGATTAAGCAGAAACCTGTAGAGTTTTTTAATCAGCTTCTTGTTTGAATTTGTAAATATGGCCACCATGCTAAATCAATACCTTGTTGATATAGGTCTTGTCTAGATTTCAATCTTCCTTCATTATCCAATAAGTCCTTATATGTTACAAGTTTATCATAATTAATTAAGTTTGGGTAAGCAAAAGCTTCCATTGTTGAAAGCCATTCAGATATCTTAATGTAAGTTTTTTCCTTTATTTTTTCCCATTCTAATAAAAGTGTGTTTCTTATGGTATTGTTCTGAAAGTATCTCTGGGCTTTATTCTTCCCATACCATAGGAAGGCATGCCAGCTGATCTGCAGGTTATGCCCCTCAAGATATAATATCTTTTATCTCTGAATGTTATCCATTCTTTAATCCACATTAGAATAGCTGCTTGGTAATATAACTTCCAATCTGGGAGTCCCAGTCCTCCCCTTTGTCTAACATCTTGTAACATTTTCACTGATTCGTGCTTTTTTCCCTTGCCAAATAAATTTCAATATTATGGTATTCAGTTCATCAAAGAAAGCTTTTTCTAATTTTATGGGAATAGTTTGAAATAGAGTATTTTTGGTAAAATGTTCATTTTAATTGTAGCTATTCTTCCCAGCATTGAAAGTTGAAGGTTTTTCCAATTTTCTAAGTCTAGTTTTATTTGTTTTAGTAACTTTACATAGTTATCCTCTTTTATTGTTGCACATCTTGCTGTTAAGTAAATTCCAAAATACTTAACTTTTTTAACTATTTAAAGGTTTGTTTGTTTTTTCAAGTTGCATTTTCTATTTTTCTGTTAAGTTCTTTGTCAAAACTTTAGTTTTTTCTCTATTTATTATCAAACCTGCTACATCACCATATTGTTCTATTGTATCCAACAGTTTTGTGCTAGTTTCCAAAGGTTCTTCCAATATAAAAACCAAGTCATCTGCAAATGCTTGTAATTTATATTTTTCACCCTTTATCTCTAGTCCTTTAATCTCAGATTCTTGTCTAATGTTTCTGTTCAATACTTCCAGAGTTAGTATAAATAGTAGTGGGGATAAAGGACATTCCTGTCTTGTGCCCTTTTTAATATTAAAGTTTTCTGTATAGTCTCCATTTACAATTATTTTAGCAGTCTGTTTATCATAAATTGCATGGATTGCATTCATAAAGTTTTCCCCAAAGTCCATTTCAACAAGTTGCTGGAACATGAATTGCCAGTTTAGATTATCAAATGCTTTTTGTGCAGCAAGAAATATCACAGCCATCTGTTTCCCTGGATGGGCTTCATAGTACTTCTAGGACATCCAGGATTGTTCTTAAATTATTTTTTATCTGTCTTTTAGGTAAAAAACTATTTTGATCAATATGTATAATTTCACTCAAAAATTTCTTAATTCTTTCTGCCATTATTGAAGCAAAAATTTTATAGTCCACATTGAGTAGTGAGATTGGTCTATAATTTTTTATATGTGTCAAGTCTACATCTTCTTTTAGTATTAAAGTGATATTAGCTTCAGTCCAGGTCTTTGGTATTTTGGTTTCTGGGAGAATTTCATTACAAAGTTCTTTCAAAGTTGGAGTTAAAATATCTTGTAAAGCAGTATAGAATTCTGCAGGTAGTCCGTCTGGCCCCAGGGTCTTATCTTTTTTTGCCTTTTTATAGCTTCGGTAATTTCCATCATTGATTTTGGTTCATTCAATATATTTCGAATGTTCTGGGAAACTTTTGGTAAATTTGCTTTTTTAAATATTGCTGTATTTTTTCCTTGGGGATTTCCTTTGCTTTGTAAAGTATCTCATTCTTTAACAATTTTTTTCATTGCATTATTTTGAAACTGTATTTCTCAGTTTGTATTTTGTTTTGTTTTCTTTTTCTTTTTTCAATCTATATGGCTTGTTTGCATTTTCAAAGAAATTCTGCATCTTCCCGGCTTGTTTGCATTTTCAAAGAAATTCTGTTTAGCCCGTTTAATCTGTTGAGCCATTAGTTCCATCTCAGCTAAATTTAACCTATGCTTTATTATTCCCATTTGTTTCTTAAGTGATACTTTATCTGGATCTGTTTGTAGTGCTGCTTCTAGTCTTCTGAGTTCCTCCCTCAGGTTAAGTTGTAGTTGTTTCTTTTCTTTGTTCTTCTTAGCCATGTAAGTTATGGCCAGGCCTCTAAAATATGCTTTAGCAGTGCCCCAAACATTTTGGAGTGATGTTTCTACCTTCTTATTTATTTTGAAGAAAAATTCCATTTTCTTTGTCGCTAGTTGTAGAAATTCTTTTCCCTTCAATATCAATTTATTTAGAGACCACCTAGGTTTCTTCTTAGCTCCTTTCCAGGACATTTTTATTAGATTATGGTCTGCCTAGTCATTGGGTTCAATTTCCACCTCTTGAATCATCGATTTCAAGTCCAATGAGATCCATATCATATCAATTCCTGACCATGATTTGTGTCTATTTGAGTAAAATGTATATTGTAATTTCTCTGGGTTTCTCTCTCGCCATATGTCTAACATGCTAAATTCTTGTATTATTTTTAAAAATGCTCTAGGTAATAGATTTCCTCCTTTCCTTCCTTGTTTGGCACTTTTGTGGTCTGAGGATCCATCCACAATTGCATTAAAGTCTCCCATTACGCAAAAATTTTGGTAGTTTAGATCTAGTATTTTCTTGTGACGTTTAAGATAAAATTGTTCTTGTTTATCATTAGGTGCATATATTCCAGTGATTAATATTTGCTTTTAATCCCATAATTTCCACCATTAAAATTCTCCCCTCTTCGTCCGCATAAATTTGTTTGGGGCTCATCTTTTCTTTGATATAAAGGGCTACTCCTCTTTTCTTTTGGTATGCCAATGCAAAGAACAGTTTGCCTATTTTTGGTTGCTCTAGAATTTTAGCATGTTGCCTCTTAATGTGCGTTTCTTGGAGACAAATTATATCCGTATTTAATTTTTGTAAGCGTGTGAAAGTTTTTCTTCTTTTTGAGGGAGAATTTAGGCCATTAATATTTACTGATAGTATCCCCATCTCTTCCATCCTTTCAATTATATCTAGGTCTTAATCTTCTAGTCGATCTTATCTGTCTTTGGTCTCTTGGTCTTGCACCTTCTTCTGAAGGTGGTTTGGGTTTCTTTGGTCTCTTCCCTCTCTTTTGGGTCGGCCTCACCTTGAACTGGCAATTCCTCTTGTTTTTTGGGTTCCGGATTATCTTTCTCCAAAAAGGCTCTGTGACTGTCAAAAAACTCCAATGCTTTAAGTGGTGTATCCAGTCTGTATCTTTTTGTGTTCCAGTAAAGTAAAATCCCTTCTGGAATCAGCCATCTAAAATTCACTCCTTTTTCGATAGGTTTCTTAGTTAAAAATTGGTAGTCTCTTCGAGCCTCTCTTATCCTTCTAAGAATTTGCTTAAGAACCACAATTTCTTTTCCTTTGTATTTCAATGGCTCATCTCTTACTTTTCTCAGAATTTCATCTCCTGTGGTTCTTTTAAAAAATCTGACGTGGACTTCCCTGGGCACTTTATTTCTTCTAGCATAATTTGAGTTGACATGATATACCTGATCGACCTCTCCTTGTATTTGTGACTTCCCCGAGCCTAGAACATCTGCCAGCAACTCTTGTTATCAATTCTAAAAGATCCTCTTCCTTGTCCTCTTATATGTTTTGGAATCTTAGGAAATATGATGCCCGCTCCATTTCTATGGTCATCAAAGAATCTTCCAGTTCTCCATTTATTTGGATGAGTTTTTGGTTTTCATCTTTCAGGTCTGCTATTTGATGGTCAACCTCTGTTGACTTATGTTCCATTTTTTGAATTCTTTGCTGGTTTTCTGCAATCATCTTTTTGAATTCTGCCAATTGAGAATCTATGTTGTTGATTCTTTGGTTCATTTTGTCTAGATCACTTTTCAACTCTTCATGGTTTGTAGTTGCTGTGGCGGACTGGGCAGCGTTGGCATAAAAAAATGATTGTAAGATAGCTTGGGTATCCTTCTGTTGGGTATCGGTCTTCTTCTGTTGAAACATTGTGGTTATTGATTTCTGGTAGACTGGACTTTCAGAAGTTGAGGCAGGAGCAGAAGAGCCTTTTTTCCCAAGTTTGGATAAATTAGAAATACTCATCTTTTCCTTCAAATCGTGTGGTATCTCCGCCCAATGGTTAGGTTTTGTAATCCAGGGAGCTCCTAATAGTTAGGAGAGATGAACCATCAAAAATAGTAAAGGTAGTAAAAAGTAAAGGGAACCAATATATATATATATAGAAGTCCCCAAAAGGTAGCAGATGAGCAAAAAGGAAAAAAGAAAATAAAAGGAAAAGAAGGAAAAAAAGAGCAAAAATAAAAATTGTGATAATAATAAAAAATGAGAATAGAGGAAGCCAAAAAAGAAGTATGTTGAAAAATAGTGGAGTAAAAAGAGGAGATGCCCCAAAAATAAAAATAAGGGGGGGGGGAAGGCTCACAAAAGGCTAATAATAAAAAGAGGTAATAAAAAAACCCAAAAATTTTCAATAAAAAAATATAGTAAAAGTAAGTGATTTGAATTGGTCAAATGCAATAAAAATAGGTAGAAGTGTCCAAGTTATAATCCAAAAAGTTATATTCAGAGGCAGGTATGGTGGGAAGGTAACAGCATTCCGTGCGCCTTTGGCATCTAGTCATGCTGATCACATGATCACGGAGACGTCCTCGGACAAGCGCTGGCTCTTCGGCTTTGAAACGGAGATGAGCACCGTCCCCTAGAGTCGGAAACAACTAGCACGCATGTGCGGGGGAACCTTTACCTTTTTAGTAGCAATTTCAAATCTCTGAATATTTATAGTCCAAGGGAATCAAATAGCTTCAAGGACAGACTTGTTTAAACAGTAATCTTCAAAACCAACAGGCCAAAAAGACCAAAGGAAGTCCTTTTTTCTTTTGAAAACGAAAATGCCAAAGACCTTCAGGACAATGTCTGGGCGAATAGCCAAATTCCAATGTGAGATAAAGCCGTTCAAAAAGGGTGGGTGAAATTTTCAAGTTTCACCACTAGATGGGATTATCTATCCAATCCCACCCTTTGCAGGAAAAAAAAATAGAAGGAGCGAAAAGAAAAAGACTTCCAAGTTTAAAAAGAATTAAAAATTAAAGACTAAAAGTAAAAATAAGAAGTAAAAATCATAGTGCCTTTCACACAAATTCCCCATTTTATAGAAGCAAAAGCTTTTCCAAGCTTCTAGCCCAAAACAGCCCTGTGATAAAGTAGCATTTTCACTTTGCCGAAAGCTTAAACTGCCGCTTGTAAATTGGAAGTGGGGGATAACAAAGAATTCCACCCCCCTCTGTTGAGTAAGGGCTTCGCTCCAAAGGCTGAAAAAGTTCTAATTGCTAAGGGTCTTGGCTTGTAAAGAGAGTAAAAGGAAATTCCTCACCCAGCTGGCTATTTGCATGTAGATTAGAAGTCTTTCGCCTCTGCTGAGCAGCTGGCAATGGCAGATCGTATGAAGTACGATCTGCCTTTCTTCCTGCCAGTTCCAGGGGCTCTGTTGGGTCCAGTGGTCCGGCTACCATCTAACCGCAGTCCTCAGATATTCATCCTTTGGATGCTTCCTCTACGGGGCAGCATTTAGTCCATTTGGACCCACCAGCTGGTAGAATTCGGACCCAGGGAGGAGAGAAGTCTTTCCCCGAGTCTGATTTTCAGCTGATGTCCAGATCTTTCTAGTCTTGTGATGGCAAGCATGTATCTTTCCATGGCACTTTGCACCACTCGTAGCTTTTGTATCGATTGTCAGGTTAGTGTCCATGTTTCACTGGCATATGTTAAAGCAGTTAGCACACTGATTGAAAATTCTGGATAGTGGATGTGGCAATACTAGAAGAGAATACAATAGAATAGCACTGAAGAAGATCACAAAATACAAAGTCCTGCAAATAGAAATAGAACAAGAATGAGGAAGAGAGAAAAAGAAAGAAAAAATAGTAATAGGCACATTGGGTGGAATCCCAAATATTTGGAAGACCATTTGAACATCGCTGGCATTGACAAAATTTCTATTGATCAATTGCAAAAGGCAGTTTTATTTAGGACAGTTTATCCTGCAATTATACCTTTAAAACCATCAAAGAATAATGTCTGCAACATCTGCTTATCCCAGGTCCTTAGAAAAGACTCAATATATAGACAAAAATGCTAAATGCAGTCTAAATATCTGTGTGTGACAAACCGCATTATTATTATTATTATTATTATTATTATTATTATTATTATTATTATTATTATTATTATTATTATTATTATTATTATTATTATTAAATATTTAATCTTCAATTCGATTCACAGTCTGGAAATGGTAAAAACGTAACATTTCAAGACCTAAGCAAGGACCTAAGAGCTATTAAAGTAGTGTCTGAGTATATAGACAGTTCTGAATAGGGTGGTTTTTTTGCAAAGTCAGGATATTCAGGTCTAATAAATTCAAAATTTCCATGTATTGCTCCAAGGGCTCCTATTGCTATTGGTACAACCCTTGGTTGTACAAATCACAATATTTTGTTATTTTTTTCTAGCTGTTTGTCTTGAATTCATGCATCACTTGGTATTGCAATACCAATGAACTAGACTTTTTTCTTTTCCACAATAGTGATGTCAGACATGTTTTATTTATTTTTATTACATTTATATCCCGCCCTTCTCCGAAGACTCAGGGCGGCTTACAAGCTTAGCAGTAGCCTTCATTCTATGTATATGCCTGCTTATTAGGGCTTTCACACACACCCCAAGCGGCATTATTACAAAGTCAGCTTAATTGCCCCCAACAATCTGGGTCCTCATTTTACCTACCTCGGAAGGATGGAAGGCTGAGTCAACCTTGAGCCTGGTGGGATGCGAACCTGCACTAATTGCAGGCAGCTGGTGTTGAGAGCCAGATCTTGATTTGCTCATTTTCAAGAATTTATTTATTTATTTATTTATTGATGGGATTTATATCCCGCCCTATCTCCCGAAGGACTCAGGGCGGCTAACAGCAAAACATATAATAAGTACAGAGATCAAGATGTTTCTAGTAATTTTTTCTGCATTCAAACCCAAACTTTTGGCAAAACTTCCAACGTATAATTTTGGGAACTCGATTATGACATTGTAGATAATCAGTCTATGAGATTTTGCTGCAGCCACTGATAAGGTGATCCACTGTTTCCTCTTTCTCATTGCATAAGCAACATTTGCTGTTGTTACTGAAAAGTTGAATTTTTGCTTTCATGGAATTGGTCTGCAAGGCTTATTCTTGGCCAGTCAAAATGAAGCCTTCAGTTTCTTTCTTCAGAACTCCTGATCTCAACCCACTCCATGTTAGCTTTGTATCATACCTTTCCTTCAATGTCCTTCAGGTATTGACTGCACAGGCTTCTTTTTCCAGTTAGAATCCCGATGCTCAATTGTTTCTTTTCAGTATTCTGCTTTTAATCTTGTAGATTTCAACAATTCCCTTGTTCATCTCCTTCAGCAGAGGCTCTTTTGCTTTTTTTATGTAGTCATTTAAGCCATGTTTTTCCTCTTTCAGTTTGTTTCACCCATAACATTCTTCTGCCACCCTGAGATCTTGGCAAGTACAATCGATCAACATCACCTTTTGGGTGCAGAACATGGTGCATTGTCATTAGTTTTCTTATCTTTTGATCCTAGTTATCAGTAGTAGTAGTAGTAGTAGTAGTAGTAGTAATAGTAGTAGAGTTGTTATTTTTATTATATAAAACTTTTATTCATTAAACATGAACCTCAGTCAACTGAACACTCAAATTGACTGGCACTAATGGTTGATACGGGTTGCTACCAGCATCCTAGGTATCAACCAGGTATCTCCTTAAAATGTAAGATGTTCCGAGTAGCGCAGGTTTTTGTAGCTTTGCTGGAGTTATTGCAAGAAGCTGCAATTTCTTGAAGTATTTTGCAAAGGTTTTGGACATAGTTCTCAGTGCCCCAATGACAATGGATATCACTGTTACACGTTTCATCCATAATCGCACAGTTTCGATGGCCAGGTCACGGTATTTCATATTTTTTTCCAGTTCTTTTTCTTCTAATGGTACAGCAGTATCAATCAACTGTACACTTCAGTTCTCTATGACTGCGATATCTGGCGTGTTGTGTTCCAAATGGTGATCCGTCTGTATTCGGAAGTCCCACAAGATCTTCACCCTCTCATTCTCGACAACTTTTTCCACCCTATGTTCCCAAAACTTTTCAGACACAGGCAAGTCATATTTTTTACACAATGCCCAGTGGATTAGTTTAGCAACTCGGTCATGTCTAGCTTTGTAATCAGTTTGCACGATTTTGCTGCACTCACATATTAAATGTGAAACAGTTTCAACTTTGTTGTTGCAAAGTCAGCAATTTGGATTGTCAGTAGATTTTTGATAGCTATCAAAACTAATCTTTTTGTGACCTGAAGAGTAAAGGAATTGCAGAAGTTGTAGAGCAGCTGATATTGTTCTGTCCCAGCCTGTGTGAGTCCTTGTTAACTCACAAGGACAAACCCCTCTTTTAACAAGTAGGCTGGAAACGCAGGCAAAACAAAACCTTTTTATTATTATTTAAAGACCTGCAAAATGTCCCCAAAGCAAATCCAAAGGCAAACAGAACACAATTCAAACAGAGAATTGTCCAAAGGCAAACAGAACACAATTCAAACAGAGAATTGTTCACAGGCAAGGCAAACAGAACATGATTCCAAGAAACTTGAGTCCTTTGCAAATGGTTCCCTTCAGCAACCAGCACTGCCCATACCTTCCATTTTTATTATGCAGCCCCAAGGTGTGACTTCTCAATGCCTTCTCCTCCTCCCTTGGAGCCGTCCCTCTGTCCTACTCTTGTTGCCTGATGGTGTTTGCGAGCAACTATGATGTCTTCCAGCTGTGAGTCTGACTCAGCTTCCCAGCACAGCTGGGTCTCAGCCTGAGCACGATTGAAGGGCCCAGGCTCTTCATCAGATTGTAAGTCCTAGAGCTCATTAGAGCCTTCCTCCAACTCTGATGGCTGTCCAGGCCCCTCCTCCTCCTCCTTTGATTCCCCAGACTCAGCTGCCGGATCCACTGGCTGGCACAGAATCACAACAGATATGAAGAATCATTGCTGTTACAAAGAAGATCAGGCAATAGGACAATCAAATAGTTCAATTCCAGCAGAATTTGCAATTTAGCATCAGTTCTCTAAAATGTTGGAAAAATGGAAAAACAATAGGAATCACAATAAGATTGCAGCATAGATCAAGCAAGTTGGATGTCATGGTTCCGATGATAAGACAAATCAAACAAATTGCAGGCATATTATTTATCTAAAAAGTCTTAGTAATGAAACGAAACATCGGCACTCATGGAGGGATGCCAGAATCTGAAATCTTCTCCCCCCAAACCCATCATACACACACACAATCCTCGCCCTTATCTACACATCATAAATCACATTATCCAATTAGTTTTACATATGAGGGTTCACTTCCCATTCTGCACGTGGCTTTTTGCAATCTTATCACAACTTCCAGGTGAATCTTCCCTCCCAAATGAAGCAGTTAAAATAACAGGCTGTCTCTTATATTGTCAGTGCAAAAACATGTCAGTGTTTGCAGCATTGACATTGAAAATGCAGTGAAATTACTCAGTATGGAAGATAATTGAGGAAATTATCTGAAATCAATCATAGAAGGTCAAAAACTGGAATCTTCCTGGATCAAATGAGCTCCATGGATTTTGGTTAAAATCACCAGAAAACAAAAAATGGCTAATAATTGGAAGGGCATTCCTAATTCAAAAGAGTGAAGAAGAGGGAAATGAGCCTGGAAACTGGAGACCCATAACCTGTTTGTCAACAACATAACAGCTACTTATGGGCATAGTTGCAAATCACATCTATAGCTATTTGAGAAGATGATTTACTCTCTGTAGAACAAAAAAAGTGCTGCAAGAATTCTAGAGGAACAAAAGACTGGCCATTGATTGACACATTGGTTTTTAGAATTTGAAAAAAAGAACAAATTTGTTTATGGCTTGGATAGACTACAAATAGGCATTGATTCTGTGTCGCATAGTTGAATTGAGAAATTTCTTGAGCACACTTGGATCTGTCTAGGAAATTCATGAATGTTTCAAAATTTTTGGAATCAGCTCAAGTAGATTCCTTATTAAAAACATCAAATGTTTTATCAAATGTTCGCTGTTAAGCAATATTCCATTATCTTAAACAATTTTGCCTGCCTTTAGGACTATGGTCTCATACTTGTCGATGCCATATCACATACCATTATTTTTATTAAATCTTTTATGTTTTTAATAAGGAATCTACTTGAGCTGATTCCAAAAATTTTGAAACATTCATGAATTTCCTAGACAGATCCAAGTGTGCTCAAGAAAGTTTTCAGAGTGTCAGTGTCACTTTTCCTATTGTTAATGAGAAAAATCAAGTAATATGCTTAGTCCCAAAAGAGATAGCATTATGAATTGGCTTTCAATATATTCTCTTGCTTCTTATGGTCCAACTCTTGAACACTGAATGTGTCCTAAATCTGATAATGGTTTAGATGAGGGATAACGGATAGAAATTAAATCCAGACTAGATCCAGGTTCTTTTAATAAGAAAGGAAAAGTAGGCATGAGAATTGAAGTTCAGCCTGTTTTTTTTTTTGGCTACAGTCTCTCTGAATGAACAGTTTTGCAGTGTGAGAGCTCTCTGATCTTTGTCATTGGATTCATATGTTATGGCTATAGCTTTTGTATCTTTGCTTAATATACCTAATAGGTCAGCTTGGATCCTTCATTAGCCAGATGGATTTTGCATTTGTTATATATACCATGGTAGACAAATTGCAAGAGGTCTACCAGCAGATCTGTGATGATTTTCAGGTGGGCCAGCATAACCTTTGAAGGTTTTCATAATTAAAGATATTAGAGCAAGTGGTCTGTAGTCATTCAGTTCCTTGATGGAGGGTTTCTTGGTCATCGGGATGATAGTAGATCATTTGAAACAAGAGTGACATTACAGATCTCTAGTGATTTATTAAAGATGCGGATGAAAATGTGGGCCAGCACATTCAAGCAAGAAGGAGTTACTCTGTCTGGACCAAGTGCTTGTCTGTGAAGTAGACCTCACACCTCTTTTTCTAGGATCATCAGAGGTGGGGGGGCCCAGAGGGATGGAGTCAGGTGTAGGAGACTTGGCTGTTGTTGTATCTGAGATGGGGAGGGTAGCAATATTTGACAGTAGTTTTCTCTCAAACCTACAGTAGAACATTCAGATCATCTGCCAGTTGCCAGTTCCCTTCAGTAAGGGAGGGGGGTTTGCTGTAGCCAGTGATATTTTTCAGGCTTTTCCATATATTTGATGGTTCATTTACTGAGAGCTGAATGCTCAGCTTTTCTGAGCAGCTTCTCTTTCCTGCTCTGATCTCCCTTGTTAATACTGTCAGAATCCATTTATATCCCATTCATAAATCCCTATCTGTATGTTCTAAAATCTTACATCCCTCACTGGATTCTGCCATTCCCAAGGAGGAGAAGAGATGTTAATTGGCTATCCTTATCCATTTGAAGCAGGGCACAGGCTGATAGAATTTTGTCAAGAGAATACGATGGTCATAGCAAACACTCTTTTCCAACAACCCAAGAGACGGCTTTACACATGGACATCACCAGATCAGATTGACTATATGCTCTGCAGCCAAAGATGGAGAAGCTCTATACAGTCAGTAAAAACAAGACCAGGAGCTGACTGTGGCTCAGACCATGAGCTTCTTGTTGCAAAGTTTAGGCTTAAATTAAAGAAAGTAGGGAAAAGCGCTAGGCCAGTCAGGTATGAATTAAATCATATCCCTGTTGAATATACAGTAGAAGTGACAAATAGATTTAAGGAATTAGATCTGATAGACAGAGTGCCTGAAGAACTATGGACAGAGGTTCGCAACATTGTACAACAGGTAGCAACCAAAGCCATCCCAAAGAAAAAGAAATGCAAGAAAGCAAAAGGGCTACCACTGGCTTAAATTTTGCCTCCTCAGTCCAAGATTGTTTTTAATTACCAATTTCATGATTTTTAAGGCTTTGTCTATAAACCTGCACAAGGTGAAGCACACAATGATCAGAGTGACCCATAGCCATTCATTGTAAAAAGTGATAAGCATCTTATAATGTTAGGTAGCAGTGGTGTAAAACATTCTGGTGAGATGGTTAGCATGCTGAATGTATCTTGGCAAAACTGGCTTAGATTTGCACTGTTAAAATCTCGTAAGACAATGTGTAGGGAGTCTGAATATCTTAGTTCAGTCTATAGGATTTGATCAGCCAGAGTTTGCAGTGCATTATTTATGCAAGCTTGGAGTTGTATAGACATAATGTTTGATCTTGCAGGCCTGATGCCTCTGCTACTATCAGACAATTACCAATCCCATTGACATTGTATCTGCATAGCAGAACTTGGCAGTCTTGGCATCTCTTCTAGGCCAATTAATCCTTGAAAAAGCTAAATTAATAATAAAAGAGAGAATCTCCAAAGTGATATTACCAGTGCCTCTGAATCCTGTCACCTAATGTTAGAGAGTTGCAAGCCCTCTACTGCAGGGTTTCTATGCAATTTAACATTAAACAAATATAGATTGGTGCCCACCTTTCCAGATATACTTGCAGGAAAATTTTCATGGGACTTCTTAGTTACAGAGACTTTGCTCTTGTGAATCCAGGGTTATAGAAACTCTTGCCCATGTCCTCCTAAGGTGTCCTTTCTATGATACCTTAATGTGCCCTGATCACCAAATTTACTTCCAAATACAAATTCCATACAGATAAATTTTATGTTTATTATTTTTAAGGGCTGTTAACCCCACACTCACATATTAGGTGGCCTAAAATCTTCACCAAGTTATAATTTGTGCAATTTAAAAAGTTAGATATGTTGTTTTATTGTCCTATTTTTTCCTTTCTCCAACAACAAATTCCTGTGTTAAACTATTTCCCCTTTTACTGACCTCTTTTACTATAAAGGCTGTAATGAAGTCATTTCATTTAGAATGCTATATATGAAATACCTTATACAGCTTAAGAGCATCTCTTCTGAAATAATGTTAGGTTAAAAAAAATGCAGTGTTTCATCTGGAGGAACTGTTTCTAATTTAAACATTTTGTTGTTAGATTTCTCACAATTATTTCTAGTCAAGTGCAGCAGAAGATAGTAAATGTCCCTTCTATTAAGCATATTAAACTATTACAATCATTTATAATTTATAACTCTAAAAACAAGAATAAAACTCCTAAAAGAATATAAAAACTGTATTTGATTTTTGCCACATTTTCTGTAGCACAGTATTTAAGAATGAAATGATAATTCTCCTTTGTTCATTGTATATAGAATATAGGAAGTGCTTATAGGGGTGTATACTTATTATAGATATTCTGTAACTGATTCAGTAATGAACCAGCTTTTTGCATGAAAAGAACAAAGTAGTATCATATGCCAATTTTTATATTAAACTAAAGCTGTACTTTAATACAGCTTTTATTTTTTCCATGAATTTTATTTTCATTAAAAAATTTTTTATTGAAAGCCATTAATGGGGCTGCTATAATAGTAGATCAAGAATTTTAAGTACTTCTTTCCATAAGTCAGGTCTGTGATCATAATAAATTTCTGTTCTAATAGCAGATAAAGAATCAACACTCTTGTCTGCTGCATGAAAGAAAGTGATAGAAAATGGAAGTAATTCTGAGCAAATATTAGAATGGTGATATAAATGTTGCCATGTTCATATAACATTTTTGTATTTATAAATTATCCTTCATCCTTATTAATCATAAAAATCTGTTTAAAAGAAGAGAATGTTTATTTATCCAGCCATTAGAGAACAGGATTCTCAGTTATGCATGTCATAAAATATATAATTGTTATTGGTAAAATTACATTTAGAAATCCCTAGAAGAGTGAGACTTGTTAATCTATCTTGCCTTTAAGTAATTTTCTTTTGTGATCCAGCTCCCCCCCAAAAAAATAAAAATAAAAATGCAGTGCTCTATAGTAAATTATATTTACACTTTGATTTTTGAGGAGACTTTCACATTGTTAATGTTAGGCTCAAAAGCATATGTCATGTGGATGTTCCCAGAAGATACTTCCAGCAAAACTGCCTTGAACATGTGGAATGTTTCATTTCAGTATTTTGAAGAGCTATGTACTATCTGGTCTGTCTGTCCACCTGCCACCTGCTTACCTACCTACCTTCCTATCTACCTACCTACCTACCTATGTCTTTTATAGCTTACGCTTCATGCCAACAATTTTGTGATAGTTATGTTCAATTTTTTTGTCAAATTAATAATAGCAATAGCACTTAGAGTTATAAATTGCTTCACAATGCTTTTCAGCCCTTTCTAAGTAGATTACCAAGTCAGCATATTGCCCCTAATAATCTGGGTCCTCATTTTACCAACCTCAGAAGAATGGAAGACTGAGTGAGCTGGTTAGATTTGAACTGCTTATCTAACCCATTTTTTTTCTTATTGAGTAGTAGTTATGGTTTGCTTTATCAAGTGTGTCATTAAGATCCAAGTACCGTATTTTTTGGACCATAAGACGCACTTTTTCCCCCCCAAAGTGGGGGGGAAAACAAGGGTGCGTCTTATGGTCCGAAGGTGATCCGTATGGCCAGCCCCAACCTCCGCAAGTGAAAGCAAGGGAGATTGCAATTGACTCCTGCAATCTCCCTGCGGCCCGGCTTTCTCTTGCAGAAGGCGGGCTGAAACGGAGCAAGGAATGTGAATCGGCCGATCTCGCACTCCTGCATTCTCCTCCGCTCGGTTTCAGCTTCTCTTGCTACAAGAGAAAGCAGGCTGAAACAAAGCAAGGGAGATTCCCTCGCTCCGTTTCAGCCTGCTTTCTCTTGTAGCAAGAAAAGCTGAAACCGAGCGGAGGAGAATGCAGGAGCGCAGGATCGGCCGATTCGCATTCCTTGCTCCGTTTCAGCCCGCCTTCTGCAAGAGAAAGCCGGGCCGCAGGGCTGCCTCCGTACGTACTGCTCTAACGCGGAGAGGGAAGGACAAAGAGGGAGGGAAGGAAGAAAGAAGGAAGGAAGGAAAGAAGGAAGGGACAATGGGAGAGGGAGAGAGAGAGGGAGGGAGAAAGAGAAAGAGAAAAATAGAGAGAAAGAGGGAGAGAAGGAGAAAGAAAGGGAGGGAAACAGAGGAAGAGGGAGAAATAGAGGGAAAGAGAAAAATAGAGAGGGAGAAGGAGAAAGAAAGGGAGGGAAACGGAGAGAGAGAAAGAGGGAGAAATAGAGGGAAAGAGAAAAATAGGGAAAGAAGGAAAGGGAAAGAGAGAAAGAAGGAGAGGAGAAAGAAAGAGGGAGGGGGAGAGAGGGAGAGAAAGAGAAGGAGAGAGAAATTAAATTAGTAACATGATTGTTAAGTGAATCTGGTTTCCCCACTAACTTTGCTTGTCAGAAGGTTGGAAAAGGCAATCACATGACCCTGGAACAATGTGACCATCATAAATATGAATCGATTGCCAAGCATCAGAATGTAAATCACATGACCCTGGGGATGCTGCAACGGTCATAAGTGTGAAAAATGGTCATAAGTCACTTTTTTCAGTGTCGTAACTTTCAACGGTCACTAAGTGAATCATTGTAAGTCGAGGACTACCTGTACTTTATCATTTTTTTCCTTTTTTAGGGGGGGCGTCAAGTTTTTGACACGTTGCTGGGTGACATTGCCTTGTCCTAAAAGTGGTACAATGGATGAAAAGGTTGAAAAGCCCTGTTTTAGTATACTGGTACTATTTGGTTCAGAATATTTTTTTCTTGTTTTCCTGCTCTAAAAACTGGGTGCGTCTCATGGTCAGGTGCGTCTTATGGTCCGAAAAATACGGTAAATTATATCTACAGCATTTTGCCGTCTGCTAATTTTGTCACTTTGTCAAAGAATGCAGTAAAATTAGTCTGGCATGTTCTGTTTTTAACAAACCTATCTTGGCTTCTAGTTATGACTTTGTTTACCTCTATGTGTTTGCAGATTCATTGCTTGATTATCTTTCCCAGAATCTTCCCAGTTATTGATATCAGACTGATAGTTCTGTAGTTTCCTGGATCCATTTTTCCCCTTTTTTTGAATGTGGGAACTACATCAGCCCTTTTCCAGTCATCTGGTAGTTCCCTGGTGCTCCAGGATTTTTTAACACAACTAGCCAACAGCCAGTAGAACATGTCCAACAGTTTACATAGTACAGTAATATCATATCACAAGATGGCAGCATTTGTTAAACACAGAATAGGTAAAGCCTCAGCAATATTCCAGAGTCTACAGTCTATCTGGTCAGCTTCAAAAATAGATAAGAAGACGTTACAGTTCTAAAAGACAATTATTGTACCAACAGTGATCTGTGCCAGTAAAACATGGGCAATAACAGCACACACAGCACAAAAACTCAATATATTCCATTAACCTTGCCTACAGAGAATTCTGGGTGTCACTTTGTGTGACTGTGTTACAAATGAGGAAGTTTTGCAGTGGAGCGGATCCAGGAAGTTTGCTCATGTGACAAAATGTCAAATGGATCTAGCTTGCCATATTCTTCGTTTGCCAGAACATCAGTACCTGAAAAATGCTGTATGATGGAAGGGAAAGTGGACAGGTAGTGGCATCAGAAGTTAAAAGTTGACTTAAGGACAGTAGACATCAAATTGGAAGATGCTGAAGTTTCTGCCATGAATATGATCCATTGGAAGAAACTTGCTGTCCTATGCGTGACTTCCAAAGGAACTGATGATTAGAATTCTTAAGTTGCTAATAAACTGACATAAACTATGCTTAGTAATTGTAAGACATTTTTATTTGTTTCCACCCATTAGGAAGTAATCTAGTTAGATGCAGTTAAACCTGCCTTTGACCCAAACTTCTTCAATGTGGCGCCCTGCCCCCTCACTGTCCCTGATCTTCTGTACAAGTACTCCTTGCTTATTGATTGCTTTATTTAGTGACTATTTGAAGAGACAATGGTGTAAAAAAAACCTTTCTTTGCAACCCAGTCCTTGTTTTTATAACCAACACAGTGTCCTGCAGTTATATAATTTCCATTGGCATGCTTCCGTACTGGCTCATGACAAGCAAAATTAATCTAGATCATGGAAGTAAAATTGCAAGTTGTGGTCACATGATGTGTTTTGCTTAGTGCAGTCATACTTAACCGAATGGGAAATGATATCACAAGTCTGTCAGGGTCATGTGATTTTATGCTTCTGTGTATAATCGTGCTGTCATATTTCTTCACCCTCAATAGTTGGATAATTGATATTCATATAACAGTGGAAGAAATTTTATACTTTCTCCTGTGTGGATTAAAGAGTCTACTTACAAGATTCCTTCAAAAGTATATCTCAGGGCAGTTAAGTTAGAGCGAATTAAAAGTTTGTATATATTAAATGGATCCATGCTAAAAAGTAAAACCTTGGGTTCTATTCAGAGTTGAAACTAAAGTGGAGAGGTTTTTTGGCTAGAAAATATCGGTTGATGCTATGAACTTTGCCAGCTTATGCAGAAGACATTACCTGAATAAATTCTGATTGAATTTTTTAAGTTTGGAAAAATAGGTAAAAGTATATCATGTATTCAGTTTTTCCTATAGTTAATAAAAATATGTCCCAAGTACAAATACAATAGAGTTAATTTGTAAATGAGTCTATTTTTCCATCTTCTTAAATCACAAACACAAAAGTTAGTATAGCAATAACTGTACAATATAGAAGTGATATATAATAATTATTAGAATTACCGTGTTTCCCCAAAAATAAGACCTGGTCTTATTTATTTATTTTTTGCCTCCAAAAGGGGCACCAGGTCTTATTTTCAGAGGGTGTCTTACCTTAGGACCACTACAGCCAGGCCTCCCACAGCGCAATACCTGTTGTGCCCCTGCTTGACTTCTGCAAACGCTTGTCACTGCTTGTGGCCGGATGCCATGTGGTGCATTGCACCATTGCCACTGCTCATGGCAGGACACTTCAGGCCGCTTCTGCTGCTAGCGGCAAGAAGCTTCAGGCCGCTTCTGCTGCTAGTGGCAAGAAGCCACACACTGCTTTGGGCCACTTCTGCTGCTCATGGCAGGAGGCCATGTGGCTCTTTGGGCTGTTTCCACTGCTCACAGAGCAGCACAAATGGCCTAAAGAGCCACATGGCCTCCTGTCACAAGCAGCAGAAGCGGCCCGAAGCGCTGCGCGAGCAGCAAAAACAACTCAAAGCACTGCATGAGCAGCAAAAGCAACCCAAAGCGTGTGAGCAGCAAAAGTGGCCTCAAACGCTGTGCGGCACCTTGCCACTAGCAGCAGAAGTGGCCTGAAGCACCATGTGGCATCCTGCCGTAAGTGGCGGCAAGTGGCCATAGAGGTCAAGCAGCAGCGCAACAGTTTGGAGGCCTGACTGTGGTGGGCCTACCGGTAAGGTAAGTAGGTGTGGGGCATGTGGGGCAGGTTCACAACCCCTACCGCCACCCTAGCTTGATTTTTAGGGGTGCGCCTCACCCTAAAACTAGGGCTTAGTTTTGGAGTAGGGCTTATTTTATTTATTTATTTATTTATTTATTTATTTATTTATTTATTTATTTGATTTGTATACCGCCCTTCTCCCTAAGGACTCAGGGCGGTGAACAGTGACATAAATATCAAAAGCACAAATACAGATATTGAAAACAAATTAAACTCTAATGCCCAAATGCAGAAGATAAGTTACCTTAAAACAATAATTACAACAGAACCCGTCAGACCAGACCGGATTGCTCAAACAGATAGGTTTTTAGGTCGCGTCGGAAGGAGCGAAGGTCGGGAGCCATCCGGAGCTCAACTGGTAAATGGTTCCATAGGTCAGGCGCGCCCACAGAGAACACCCTCTGGGAGCCACCAGACGGCATTCTCCGAACGGCGAAACCCTTAGGAGGCCCTCTCTGTGGGAGCGCACTGGACGGAGGGAAGTTGACGCTGGCAGCAGGTGATTCCTAAGGTACTCCAGACCCATGCCATGTAGGGCTTTGAAACCATTACCAGCACCTTGAATCTTACCTGGAGGACAACTGGGAGCCAATGCAGCTCACGGAGTAGAGGTGTAACATGGGAGTATCGGGGGACTCCCAACACAACTCTCGCGGCTGCATTCTGTACCAGTTGGAGCCTCCAAGTGGTCCTCAAGGGCAGCCCCATGTAGAGAGCATTGCAGTAGTCTAAACAAGAGGTCACGAGTGCATGAGTGACCGTACGCAGGGCATCCCGGTCTAGATAGGGCCGTAATTGGCGCACCAGGCGAACCTGGGCAAAGGCTCCCCTAGTCACAGCTATTATGTGGTCTTCCAAGGAAAGCTGTGAATCTAGGAGGACTCCCAAGTTGCGAGCCCTATCTACGGGGGGTAATAACTCACCCCCTATAGAAAGAGATGGAATGTTCTGAATATCCCGAGATGCCGGTACGTACAGCCACTCAGTCTTGTCAGGGTTGAGTTGAAGCCTGTTCCTCCCCATCCAGACCCGAACTGCTTCCAGGCAACGGGACATCACATTGAGGGCATCACTGAGGTGGTTTGGGATCGAAATAAAAAGCTGGGTATCATCAACATACTGGTGATACCCGACTCCAAAACCACGAATGATCTCACCTAGCGGTTTCATGTAGATGTTGAATAGGAGAGGCGAGAGGACCGATCCTTGAGGGACTCCACAAGTGAGAGGCCTCGAGGTCGACCTCTGCCCCCCTGTTAATACCGACTGCAAACGTCCCATGAGATAGGAGGAGAACCACTGAAGAACCGTGCCTCCCACTCCCAATCCCCTGAGACGCTGCAGCAAGATACCATGGTCGATGGTATCAAAAGCCGCTGAGAGATCTAGAAGGACTAGGACAGAGGAACAGCCTCTCTCCTGAGCTCTCCAGAGATCATTTATCAGTGCGACCAATGCCGTCTCTGTGCTGTGTCCGGGCCTGAAACCCGATTGGTACGGGTCCAGATAGTCAGTTTCCTCCAGAACCGAAGGGAGCTGATGCGCCACCACACTCTCAACAACCTTAGCAAGAAAGCGAAGGTTGGAGACTGGATGAAAGTTGTTTAATATAGTTGGGTCCAAGGTAGGTTTCTTGAGGAGGGGTCTCACCACCGCTTCTTTCAAGACGGAGGGGAAACAACCCTCACTCAGGGAGCCAGCTTCGTGTTCCCTCTTGAGCTGAATAAACCAGCCAAGAAGGGCACGGATCTAATAAACAAGTGGTGGAGCTCAGCTTCCTCATAATTCTGTCCACTTCCTTTGGGGTCACAGGGTCAAACTCGTCCCATATAACATCGACAAGATCACCCATGTCCTGATCGTCAGACTCTGCCCAGTCGGAGTCCAAGCCGGTCCGAATCTGAGTGATTTTGTCCAACAGATGTTGGCAAAACTCCTCGGCACGACCCTGTAAGGGATCCTCCTTCACCTCTTGATTAAGGAGGGAGCGGGTTACCCTAAACAAGGCGGCCGGGCGGTTATCTGCGGACGCAATGAGTGTAGCGAAGTAATTAGACCTCGCCATCCTTATTGATGCGAGATAAGATCTAGTAAAGGATCTTAGTCATGATCGGTCAGATTCAGATCAGGTGGATCTCCAACGGCTCTCTAGGCCCCGTCTCTGACGCTTCATCTCCCGGAGCTCCATGGAAAACCATGGAGCGAACTGGGATCTGCATCGGGTCAGGGGCCGCAAGGGAACAACTAGGTTAAGTGCATCCGTGGCAGCCTTTTCCCAGGCTTCCACTAAGGCATCAACTGAGCTGTGAGCAAAGGAGGCAGGTGGAGACCCCAGTGCTGCCTGGAACTTCTCAGGGTCCATTAAGCGCCTGGGACGGAACCATCTTGATGGTTCCACAGCTCCACAATGGGGGGTGGCATAGTAGAAGACCAGCCTCAGGAGATGATGATCGGTCCATGACAGGGGTGTAATAATTGGGGAACCCCCACCAAGATCATCTAACCACTGTCTAGATAGAAAAACCAAATCAAGCATGTGGCCCCCCACATGAGTCGGGTCCCGAATTACTTGTATTAGGCCCACCCCCAAAAATCAAGCTAGGGCTAACTATCGGTCTGGGTCTTACTTTCAGGGAAACACAGTAGCTAAAGCCTGAAAAGAAAACTTTATTTTACTTAGGTAGTCCTGTCCAGTAAGACAGCTTCTCTTCCACCCCACTGCAATGCAGTTTGTCATATTATATTGTTTGTGCTTTAATGAAAAATATAGTTGCTTTAAATATAATATCAATGATAATTCACTTTATTAAGGTTTATATTACGCATGGTTATATATAGATTCTGGAGTGAATTTAGAAAAAAGGGAGCACAAAATCAAGTGGGTAGCCCATTATGTTCTTGAATAGAAGGAAATTCTTTTCATGAGGCAAACTGCATTCCTCTTTTTGGTACATAATAGTCATAGTAATAAGCGTGGACATATTTATTTACTCTTTTGAAAGTAAAAAGAAGCCCCATCATATGCTCCAGAAATGTTTGTAGCATCAGTAATGTAACAATTGGTGTGCACACTTTGTAATTTATTTTGTTTATTTGTAGCTTTCCAAGATGTGTTTTATTAATCAAGTGGCAACATTTTTCTGTCTAGAAAAAATGATCTCTGTTTCTATTTCCCTTTCTTCCCTCTCACACACAGCTTTTAAAGGCCTTATATAATCAGAAACTAATAATTTAATCACATAAGATTGGAAGGGTAATCCTGGCATACCCCAAAGGATTTACACTAAGTTTGCGAATGAATGTAAGAGTCTGAAGTCACTTCTAATAAAATGTCCCTATTCAAAAACACGTGTTTGCCCAAAGGGAACATATTATCATTATGCTGCAAGTGTTATGGGAGAGTGATTCAGTGGAATATATTAGGATTTCTGATATCCACCTCTGGTATGTCAAACCTTTTAGCACTTAATGTTCAGTGTGGTATTGCTTTGCAGTAGTGGGAAAGATAGGGTTCCACAAAGTTGCACCTTTGTATCAATTAGATTTGTTTTCATGAATAGTATTTCTGAATTTGAATGGCAGTCCCTTCTTAATTAAATTTCTCCCTAACCTAGATCTTTTGTTAAAGATGTCAAATTAGTCTCTCTGTTTTTAGCTAGTTTAATCATTGAAATACAAGAACTGAAATAGGAAGTTTTAATTTAATAGAGAAGAAAGCTTTATAGGTATGTTTACTATCCTTGAGAGATTATCAATGCATAATCAAGTTTTTAATTCAAGTACTTTTAAAAAAAATTAAATCACAAGAACAAGTCAGTTCTGGATCACCTTCACTTCTAAGCTTTTTCCTCCTCTTATCAGGCAGCTAAATCCTTTTTTAAAAAAGAATATTATCAGTATAATAGAAAATTGTTAGTCGACTGACTACTCATCATCCCCTATTCAGAATGTCTCAGAGTATATTTGGTTATTTTAAGGTATTTTAATACTGCTCTTAAATACATAAAGAATGTAGTACAGGTAGTCCTAGTATCAGTAGTAATCAGTACTGGTAATTCCATCACTAGGTGGTGAGGTTGTAAAGTGTGATATCATATCTTGGTCCTTTGCGACCTACTGGCTTCCTCATTGACTTTACTTATTGGAAGATAGCCAGTGAAAGTTGTAAATGGTGATCATGTAATCATAGGATTCTGCAGTAGTGTAATTAAGAACTGGTTGGTGAATGCCCTGATGTTTAAACATTCAGAATTTTGAGGGCTGATCAAAAAAGAGCCACTCATTCAGCAACATTGTGATTTTGAACTGTTGCTGCACAAGTGATGGGTAAGCAAGGGCCACCTATATATATTGAATTAATCTTTGCAATTAATTCTTTGTATTCAAAAACAATTGTTACAATTGTTCAGGCAGTAACTAAGACTCAACACTGATTTGAAGGCACAAAAAAAGTGTTCTATCTGCATTTCCAGTTTGTTTGTATATTGTCTTGAAGAAAGGGCTCAAGACATGCTGAAATTTGAAGTACTCATATTAGAACCTTTAGTGCTTATACTGCAACTTTTGGTTAAAGTTTCAGATTGCTGAGTAATAGTGAGAATTTGAAAACTTAAATACTCTGGACTTTATCATTTTTGTTTATATCATGAAACATTAAATTAAATTATTATATTTAATAATAAAGACTGATCAATGGAGCTGGATGAATTTATTTCTGAAACTTTTAAAATCACCTCTGATCATCTTTTTAGAATATTGTTCCATTAAAGTAATATCTACTACCACATTCATGAAAGCAAAGTGGGGATGCAATTTTTTTTATACTTTAATCAAATTTGTACCACCATTCAATGGTTCATATTCTAGTTAATCCACATTTATAAAATATTCAACATTTCACATAATTTGTCAGGGAACTAAAATTTGGACAAGTTTACATGCCTGTTTTAGAATGAAAACTACAAACAGAACTCTGCTTTTCAATATAATTCACATGGAAATTTTTGTGCACTATAACCATTACTCTGTTTATAGTGCACAAAAATTTCCATGTGAATTATATTGAAAAGCAGTGTTCTGTTTGTAGTCTTCATTCTAGAACAGGCATGTCAAACTCGCAATGTCACATGATGTCACGCGATGTATCGGAACTTTTTCCCCTTTGCTGGCAATGGCTTCGACATGACACATCTGGCCTGTGGGCCAGCAGTTTGACATGGCTGCTCTAGAATAATTACTAAAACATTCAGTTGTGTTTACAGTGAAGTTAATATTCAGGTTACATTCCAGGAACAATTTTTGTTTTCTAAGTGTGCATATTACATCATATTTCTAGTTAAAATTTAACGTTGATGTTTGTTAATAATTCCCATAATTAAATCATATACACTTTTCAATATGAAACCAGATACCATTTTAGGGAGTAAATCCATATAGTACATTTTAATTTTTAATAGACTGATCCATAATGCTTTAAGTATTTTTAAAATTTACAGTAACTTAAGTACGTTGCTAGGCTTTATTAATGAATGTTGTTTTCAGAAACTGTATTTTTTGGCTATTAAGATATAGTCAAACATTAATTTTTCAGCTGCTTGAAAAAGACTAATAAATCATGCATTGCAAACAATAATCCTCACTTGTTTAGTGATAAGTTGCATAAAGTAGGATAATTATTTGTCTGTTTCCCCCTCTTTATTAGCAGTAACCAGGGCCAGTTGCAATTTCAGTTATTTATTTATTAATTTATTTTAATTCCATTTATATCCCGCCCTTCTCCGAAGACTCAGGGCGGCTTACAAGCTTAGCAGTAGCCTTCATTCTATGTATATGCCTGCTTATTAGGGCTTTCACACACACCCCAAGCGGCATTATTACAAAGTCAGCTTAATTGCCCCCAACAATCTGGGTCCTCATTTTACCTACCTCGGAAGGATGGAAGGCTGAGTCAACCTTGAGCCTGGTGGGATGCGAACCTGCACTGATTGCAGGCAGCTGGTGTTACTAAAGGAGGCATTAGCCCACTGCTCCACCAAGGCTCTTGTTTAGCTTAACTTAGTTTCTCATCAATCCATTTACAATTAGTATTTCTAAGTTGGAATTACAAGTTTTTTCACATTTTTTTTTTCAAATGAGAGACTGGAAACTGAAGTTTTAACTACAGAAAGATCAAAGGAAATATTCAAAGTGAATTTAGATGTGAATTTCCTTGCTAAATTGCTCTTTGTGGATTATAGCGACCTAAAAGCAGTGTGAATGTGAATCAAAACACATTGAACTATATGAGAACTTAAATAACTGATCTTAGTTCTTCAGATGATTATGCAGCATTTTCTTCAAAGTACACTTGGCATGCTTAGAAAGTAATTTGTGTAAGAAGAATCTCTTTTGAAGTCACATGCTTTAAATCTTGGGCATGTTAAAACTAGTTGATTTTGACAAAAAATGTGAAGTTGTCACTTCAAGAAAACCTTTTTTGCTCCAATAATACTCTTCTCAGTTATATTTTACATTTGTCATCTGTTGATTACACTATTTCTTTTAGTTAAAATATATGTTTAATACTTTCTAACAACTAAGAATACTAGTTATCACAATTCATACCTGTTCATTATTCTAGACTGATAATATGTCTTTGCAGATATCTATCACTTTTGCTAGAATTCAATCCAGAGATATATATGTGAAATAATTAGCAAAGCTTATCCTGCGTCAACCTGAAGTCTCATATCTGTTATGAAGCTATAAATCAAGGTCCATTATATCCAGCAGTTACTAGTTGTTGTGATATCCATTCAACTCATATTGCTTATGTGTATCAGTATTCTCATCATTGTTCACATTGGAGGCAGATCTGAAAACTTTCCATATCTATCAAATGGGTAATTTTTAAAAATTAGCTAGTAAAAGCCATATATAGGATAATAATTTCTTTTTATTCAGGCTAGGCATGGCAACATGTATTATAAATTTTATGTTTACTGAGGTTTGTTGGCATATTTAATAGTTTGTCATGCAACTTTTTCTTATTTAATTTTTTCTGTTCATTGGGAATTAGATAAGGTACTTTTGAAATATTGGACATTAATTGGTGGTGAATGCCAAGATGATATTTTAATAGCATCAGAATCCTAATGATAAACATTTTTAAAACTCCAAAAGGTGCTTTTTCATGAGGCAACTGGACTTCCTTTTTTCTCTTTGAAGACATTTCACTTCTCATCCTAGAAGCTTCTTCAGCTGTGACTTGATGATGAGGAATGGAAGGATTTTTAAAACTCCCAGAAAAACATATGCTTTCCCCTAGTGTAAATTAACTTTTTACTGTCAGGCAGATCGGTAACCCAATATTTAGCTCTGCATAGGGTGAATTAAATGTTTTACTAGATACTTCCTTAAGATACTATTATTCCCAATCAATATGGTGCCCTCACTTAACTCTCTCAAATCCATCTGCTCGTCTGCTATTTCATGGGCTGTTGTTTTTCAGTTGAATTTGGTAGCATTTTGTGTAAGAACCAGCAAATTTGTCTACTATGGACAATCAAGTAATGGAGATCAATATCTCATATTTCATAAATAGGCTGGCTTCTTAGGTTGATTATGAAATTTAAAATTTAGGAATGCAAGTTACAATGCATATGATTATAATTCAAATAGTATTTCTCTTAAATAAATCATTTTAAGAGTTGTGCTTATCTGCTACATGTCATGGCCCTTAATGTTCGATTTACAGTTGCAAGAAAAAGTATGTGAACCCTTTGGGATTACGTGGAGTTTTGCATGAATTGGCCATAAAACGCGCTCTAAACGTCATGTAAGTCACAACAGTAGAAAAACACAGTCTTCTTAAAATAATAGTACACAAACATTAGCTGTTGTCATGTTTTAATTGAACATAAGATGGAAACATTCACAGTGCAGGGTGGAAAAAGTATGTGAACCTTTGGACTTAATAACTGGTTGACCCTCCTTTGGCAGCAATAACCTCAACCAAACGTTTCCTGTAGTTGCAGATCAGACCTGCACAATGATCTGGAGTAATTTTGGACCACTCCTCTTCACAAAACTGTTTCAATGTAGCAATATTCTTGGGATGTCTGGTGTGAATCGCTCTCTTAAGGTCATGCCACAGCATTTCAATCGGGTTGAGGTCAGGACTCTGACTGGGCCACTCCAGAAGGCGTATTCTGTTCTGTTGAAGCCATTGTTTTGTTGAATTACTTGTATGCTTTGGGTCATTGTCCTGTTGCATCACCCATCCTCTGCGGAGCTTCAGTTGGCGGACAGATGGCCATACGTTTTCCTGCAAAATGTCCTGATAAACTCTGGAATTCATTTTCCCATCAATGACAACAATCCGTCCAGGCCCTGAGGCAGCAAAGCAGCCCCAAACCACGATGCTCCCTCCACCATGTTTTACAGTGGGGATGAGGTTTTGATGTTGGTGTGCTGTGCCTTTTTTTCTCCACACATAGTGTTGTGTGTTTTTCCCAAACAACTCAATTTTGTTTTCATCTGTCCACAGTATATTTTGCCAGTAGTGCTGTGGAACATCCAGGTGCTCTTTTGCAAACTTCAAACATGCTGCAATATTTTTTTGGACAGCAATGGCTTCCTCCGTGGTGTCCTCCCATGTACTCCATTCTTGTTTAATGTTTTCCTTATTGTAGATGTGTCAACAAAAATGTTAGCATGTGCCAGAGATTTCTGTAAGTCTTTAGCTGACACTCTAGGATTCTTCTTTACCTCATTAAGCATTATGCACTGTGCTCTTGCAGTCATTTTTACAGGACGACCACGCCTAGGGAGAGTAGCAACATTGCTAAACTTTCTCCAGGACAGCTGTCAGCAACACATCCAATATCATCACACTGATTGGAGTCAAGATTGGCTCACTCCTGGCTCCAATTAGCTCTTGGAGAAGTCATTAGGCTAGAGGTTCACATACTTTTTCCACCCTGCACTGTGAATGTTTCCATCTTATGTTCAATTAAAACATGACAACAGCTAATGTTTGTGTAGTATTATTTTAAGCAGACTGTGTTTTTCTATTGTTGTGACTTACATGACATTTAGAGCGCATTTTATGGCCAATTCATGAAAAACTCCATGTAATCCCAAAGGGTTCACATACTTTTTCTTGCAACTGTAGGATTATGATTATCCTGATATTCCTGTCATGCTTTCAGATAAAAGAACTTACAAAATTATTTGTGATGTATGGAGATAAACAAATAAGGATAGATTGTTTATGTCTAACTAATTGTGTTTCTTCTGTTGGATGTGCATCTACACCAGGGCTTTTCAACCAGTGGTACGGGTACCACCTGTGGTACATTGGCACCTGACAGGTGGTACGTGACCATCCTAGAAAAGTGGTAGCGGGGGAGGAGAATGAGCTGAACTGGTGGCAGCACCGCACAAGCCTGAGCAAGAGATGGCTGGAGCTACAGGGCTGTCAGGATTCAGTGGAAGCACCAGTATCAGCGCCAGGCTCCAGTTGGAGCTGGGCGCTAATCCTGGCGCTTCTGCTGAGCCCAGGAGAAGCGCCAATCAGCTGGAATATTGCAGCATCTCCAGGGTCTTGTGATTTACATTCAGATGCTTGACAACTGATTCATATTTATGATGGTCACAGTGTCCCATGGTTATGTGAAGTGACCAAAACCTGCTGCAACCACCCAGCAGACGGGGGGGGGGGCTGAATGAAAACCAAACAACCCCCACCCCACTCCCGCTGCTAATCCTCAACAGAAATGCTCACAACAATGAAAACCTCAGACAGAAGGAAGAGCACCACTGGGCGGGCAGGCAGGTGTCCTGCTCGGCTGTGGCTTGGGGGCACTTTTTTCAGTGCCATTGTAACTTCAAACAGTCTCTAAGTGAACTGTTTTAAGTCGAGGACTACCTGTACTTCATCACTTTTTCTCTCCCTTTTTTTGTCATCAAGTTTTTGACACCTTGCTAGGCGACTGGTGGTACTCGGATGTTGCTGTATCCTAAAAGTGGTACAATGGGTGAAAATGTTGAAAAGCCCTGATCTACACAGTCCATCGTTAACACTGCAAATGCTATTTGCATATCTTCTATATACTTTGGTTGTGTAAGTTTGAACATCATACTTATATAGATTTGAAGGATGGTCTTCCAATCAAAAGCTCATTCAGCGCTGGAGAGCTGAAATGAAGCTCTGTACATATGTGTGAATGGACAAAAGACTATTTGAGGGATCACAGCCTTTTCCTATGTAAAAAATTCATTTTAGAAAAATAACTAGCTTATTCTCTTTTAACAATACTATAGAAAAAGTAAGTATAATTCATTTCGACTCTTAGTGATCCCACCTTGACATTTAGTTATATATGTGTAGAATGTAATTTTTTTAAATGCATAAATAGAATTGGATTTTGGAGTAGGAAATTGAATATTCCTATTGATTTGAGAAACCTTACTTCTTTTTCTACACCCATTGTATTCCTCTTTGACAACAGTTGCCTTAACAGGTAGTCCAGTGAAACTAACATAATCTTTAAACAGTTTTTAATACATTTTATAAACAAAATTTCAGAATTCCCCATCTATTCTGACTGGAATATATATTAGTGGGCAAACTCATCTCATGAGAATATAAGAAAAAATAATTCCTAAATCATATCATAAGAAGCTACGATTTGTTATGATGTGACTTCATTCTTTACCTGCATTCCAGCAATTGAAGCTGTCACTGTAGTGAAGAAATGACTGCTACAAAACAGCACATTAGGTGACAGAGCTAACCACAGTCCAGATCACATATGTGCCATGCTGGACCTCTGCTTGATCACTTCGTATTTTAAATATAATGAAGGTTTCTACAGACAAAAGCACAGTTGCATTGTGGGTTCCCCTATGTCCTTCAGTGTAGCTAATCTGTACACAGAGGAGGTGGAAATCAAAGCCCTAAACTCACAGGATTTACACCCACTCACTGGTATAGATATATTGATGATACTTGGGTCAAGAATTAAAACATAGGAGGTGTAAAACTTCACCAAACACATCAATTTTGTGGACTAAAATATTAAAGTCACACGGGAAGATGTTAAATAAAACAGTCTGGCTTTTCTGAACTGTGGAGTGCACATTAAGGAAGACAGAAGCCTTAACACTGAAGTTTACAGAAAACCCCCATTCAGAGATCAGTATTTACATTTTGATTCTCACTACCCACTGGAGCACAAACTGGGAGTGATCAGTATCCTACACCACCAGGCTGAAAGTTTGCCTACCACTAAGGAGGGAAAAGAAAAAGGATTAAAATATGTCAAGGAATCCTTCAGAACTTGTGGTTACTAGGTCTTCATCATATTCAGAAAAAGATCCAGCATGAGCTCCTTCATTACAGACAAAGAAGAGAACAACAAACACAGCAAAGTTGTCATTCGATTCATTGCAAGAATATCTGAAAAGCTCAGGAGAATTTTCAACCGACATAACATACATGTACACTTTAGACCCAAGAATACAATAAGACAGAAGCTTGTCACCTAAAGGATAAAGCACCCAGATACAAACTGAGCAATGTGATATATGCAATACAGTGTAATGAGACATGTCAGATCTGTGCTTTGATGAAACAAAACAACCATTACACAAGCACATGGCACAATATAGGAGTTCAAACTCATCAGAACAAGATTCAGTGGTCCATCTGCATTTGAAAGATAAAGGTCATTCTTTTGAAGATAGTAAAGTTAATATTTTGGATAGTGAGGATCATTAGTTTGAAAGAGGTGTAATAGAGGCCATTTATGTTAACATTGAGTAGCCCTCTCTCAACAGAGTGGAAGAGATAAGACACCACCCATCTCTAGTCTACAATGCAGCCCTTGCAGCAATTCCAAGAAGATTCCACAATCAATTGCACTGTGATTCAGTGAACTTGAGGGCAAAGATAAACCCCCAAGTGCCTCAAGAGCTCTCAGGGAGAGTGCAAATGACCAGATGATTACAAACACAATCCTTCCATTCCCACCACCACCACCATCCGGTCAGAACCTATCCATCTCCTCACGATCACAACTGATGAAGCTTCTTGGATGAGAAGCAGAATGTTTTGTTCTTTTTCCTCAGGGAAAAAACAGTCCAGTTGCCTTTTGAAAAAGCATCTTTGAGATCTGTAGGCAGATAGCAAATTGGGATCTGTGATATTTAAAAAAATCCTAGTGTCTTGAAATCATACAGTAAGTTTTAGCAGAGTACAGGTAATACTTGAAAGTATTACCAAAATATTTTGAAGGCCAGGCATAATGCAGATTAGTGCAGTGGTTGAAGCCCAGGACAAAAAAGAAACAACAAATATCCAAATCTATAACTTCATAATGGAGAGCAATGAGCACTCCATATTGTATATTTAATTATATTTAAACTGCCCATCTGCTATGAATGATAGGTACCTACCAGTATGTATCTTTTTACATGGAATGTAAAAAGAATTTATGATGGATATTACAACTAAATATTTTTGTAAAGAAGTAAAGATTTTAAGATTGGGTCAGTTTTCCCAACAGTGCTTTGAATGGTCCAGTGTAAAAGAATACTTACGATTGCACTGACAGGATGGTCTTTTGACATAGACGTGTGGACATTATTACATTTACATTACTGCAAATTGCTTTAGTTTGGTCTGGAAAAAAAGAAATTAAACAAAGAGGCTTGGATTCATCTGTCACCATAAAGCATTCTTTTAATTTTTGGTAATATTGTTTTTGGCAGCATTCCTAATCTTTTCAGAAACAATTTTTTTTAACCAAGCAGTTAGTCCCCACAAAAATATAAGTTCCAAATATGCACATGGGGAAAGTTTACATATCTCAACTATTTTATAAAATCACATTTTTTAACAAATTCGTGTGGTTTAGATTTAATCTAAAACTTTGCTGATGGTCAAAAACTGTATTGATGAAATCATAAAATTTCTCACATTTATATGTGTTTAATCATTCATACCAGTACTTGCAGGTTATAAGATTAGTTTTAAAACTTACCCTTCAGTTTTGTATTTATAACTAAATAATAAATTGATAGTCCTCTTCAGTTGATTATACATTATTATTAATATAACAATTAAAAATACAGCAGCCATACAATCAATTTATAATTTAGGCTATATATTAATTATGCCTGAATTATAAAAATTGTTAACTTTTATATTCAGTTACAATTAATCCCAACTGAAATTGATAAGACTAATATCTGAATATGCATACTTACTTAGCTCAAGTTAGAGAATTAAGAAAATGTGGGGATGGACTTTTTTCTTAATTCTGTACTATTTTGGATAAAACAAATCACTTCTTATATTAAAAATATTTTTTAAATCTTAAGATATAAAAAAATCAGAGATTTTGATGAGTAAATATTTTTTTATTCATCTTACTATTAAAGATAATTCTCAGATTTTACCCATATAACCTTAACATTAAACATTCCTCTGTTAATTTCCCACATGAGGCATTAAAAAATACTTACTAAATTTATAACCTTGATGTCAATTTCCCTGTTTAGTTTGTGCTTCCATTTATTTTATCTTTTTAATAGGGATTTCACCCCAAAACATTAATGAAATACTGGTATCTGCTTTTCTGTGCATATTTTTATATGAATGAATTGAGCATTTGTTCAGCCAGAAACTTTAGAGAAAAAAATTTAATTGACTATTAAATTTTAAGTGGTTTACATTTTTAAATAGTTTGATTTTTGTAATGCTATCTGTTGCATTTTATGTTAGTGTAGCAAAATTATAATTTTAAAATTAAAATAGTTTGTTTTTAAAACCAGCTGAAACAAAGGAAAAACATTGGAGTAAATAAATAAGAATAGTGTTTGGGCTGTAGCTTAAATGCTATTCAGTGTTCACACTCTGGTTATGAAAACTTCCTTATGATTGCAGTAGTAGAGAAATGGTAAATAAATTTCAAGTTTTAAATTGGAAAGTGCAGGAACAGAATACAATTTCTAGTAAGAATGATAGCAAATTGTTAATTTAGAATAAACTAAAGAGAATGTTGCACAGTTAAATTTTAAATGTTGGAAGAGACCTAAGCCATTCACACAACATTTAACAATGTATGTGTCTGTGTGTGTGTCAGTGTGTGTGCCATGTGTGTGTTTGTGTATTCTTCAAGAGAAGTTTATTGCAGTTATTTTTTGGCTTTTTTCCTTCCTTCTGGGTTGTTGTAATCCTTTTTCCCTTGTAAGATCTTTTGGCACCGAGGCCATATGTAAGTTTTCATGTCAGCTTTAATTAAGTTGTCATTTTTTCAACAGTAGAAAAGGACTGGGACAATTAGCTATTGTTAGTTTGTGCATATTTCATGTTACCAATCATTTGTCAGTACAGACATTACTGAATTGGCTCAAAGTAATGGTATGGTGACTGACATATGTTTCAGTGACATTGACTTAGCAACTGTTCACATTAACTGACAATGTTTTCTTTTTCTTCTATGCAAATATTTGTCACTAAACTATGTATGGTCCCAGGTCCAGATGGCAGGAAGGAGTCCCTATCATATTTGAGATCCCTTTTCTGATATCTGAGTTTGAAATTATTAATTCCAAACTGACATCTCAAAGATCTAAAAGTATTGGGCCTTGTCAGATGTTAGACTTAATTATTTGCCCAATAATTTCACTGAAAGTATGTTAATATCTCACTGTACTTCAGATTGCTGTTTTCTTTTCTAATTACAGTTAAACTTTCCTACTACTTTGTTTCTTTATCTTATATAGACTTGTTTTAGAAATCTGTGAATTAGTAAAGATCCTTAGTGTTTTACATTAATAGGTTACAGTTCCAACTGATATCTTCCCTTATAATTTATTTTAATAAAAATGGTGTAATATTTATTTAATTAGTGTATGGACGTATAAGAATTAATTTGTAGCTTAAAGTGCCTAAATATTCACCATATTGCAGACAAGGAAAACAGAAGGTGGCCAGATTAGTATCTAGATTTCAAGAGAATATACTTCTGCAAGCTAAGATAAAAAGTAGGAAAGGTTCCATGGATAGAAATTCTGAAAGGAAAGTTGGGAAATTCTGAAAACTGAGATAGTTAAGGTCCAAACACTAACAGTATCAAAGAAGAAAAAAAGGGAGACTCCTGATAAGACTGGCATCAAGAAACTGTTTATAACAAAGGGAGTAGATCAGGAAATAACCTGAATCAGCAAAGATTGTGTCAGGAACGCTAAGGCTCATGGTGAGCTAAGGCTTGCTATGAATGCCAAGAGTATCATTCTTTGAATATGTGCAGAATCAAAAGAATGGAAAGGAAAGACTTGGGCCACTAATTGGGGAAAATGGCAAGAGGATGACAGGCAACATGGAAAATTCTAAACTGCTTACTTCGTATACAGTAAATAAACAGTTCCCTCTGCACTGTGGGAACAGAAGAAAATAGTTAAGGAATTAGTGAGAGATCATTTAGCTGCTTTTAAAGAATTTAAGTCACCTGAACTAGATGAATTAAATCCCAATGTGTTAAAGAAACTGGCAAATCTTTCAGAGCCAATGACTGAAATCTTTGAGAAATCCTAGAAAGAGCGGAAGTGCCAGAAGATTGGAAAAGAGCCATTGTTACTCTATTGTTTTTTTAAAAAAGTGGACCTAGAAAGCCACACCAATCAGTTTGATGACAATATCTTGGAAAATCATAGGAAAAAAATAATCAGTGTGCTTACAAACACTTAGAACGTAACAAAGAAACTAGCATGGATTTGTTAAAATGCTAGCTTTGGATAATAACTTTGTGGTGCCAGACAAATCTTACTACTTTCTTTGATAATGAGATTAGATTAGTGTACAAAGCGAATACTGTGGATGTGATGAACCTAGATCTTAGTAAGGCATTTGATGAGTTGGAAATTTTTTTTGTAAGAGCCATGGTAGCACAATGGTGAGAATACAGTATTGCAGGCTAATTCTACCCACAACCAGGAGTTCAATACTGACTGGTTCAAGGTTGACTTCCGAGGTCAGTAAAATGAAGACTCAGATTGTTGGAGACAAGCACTATAGAGCAGTATTAGTCCTATTGCTATTGTAAAGGGCCAGATCTTGCCCTTCCCACCTTCATGGGCATGTCTGCCAGGTCTACAAGCTAAGGAGTGTGGTATAAAGGGCATTGATAGGCTGCTGCCTCCAGTACACCCCAGACCTGGCCATCACCTGGATGTTGCACCTGATAATTTGTCTCTTGTCTACCTATCTTGCCTACCTATACAGACTAAGTTTGCAAGCTCTAAATAAACAGATAGATTTGGCCTTAAGCTATAATTTCTCAATGCCTGAATTACTATTTGCCTTCAAGATAGTTCAGACCCAGAAACTAAAATCATCATCATCATCATCATCAATTGTACAGTCAGCCGGATGTTCAGACTGGGTTTGGCATTTTTGTCTACCTATTGAGTGTTTACCAAGGACTGGGATAGGCAGATCTGGATGTTTGATGGTACTACAGACATCGTTGTAGGATGGAAGCAGTTCCTAGTAAGGTCACCTTTTGCAATTGACTGATGGTGAATTTGTCAATGCAAGTAGTGTTCAAGTGCTGTTCCAGTTGTTTTGGGATTGCAACCAAGCCGCCTATTACTATTGGTACTATCCTTGCTTGCCTTTACCACAGTCATTCTATTTCTACTTGTAGATCTTTGTATTTTGTTATCTTCTTCAGTTCTTTCTCTTCTATTCTGCTGTCTCCAGGCACTGCCACATCCACTATCCAGACCTTTCTTATCGACAGTTATTACGTCCAGGGTGTTATGTGGCAGGTGCCTGTCTGTTTGAATTCTAAAGTCTCAGAGCAATTTAACTTCTTCTATTTCTATGACTTTTTCTGTTTTATGGTTTCACCAGTTCCTGCTTGCAAGCAAATGATATTTCTTGCAGATCTTTCAATGCACCATTGTTGTTACTTTGTCATGCCGCTGCTTTTAGTCAGTCTGGGCAATCTTCTTGCAGCAGCTTACCTGGTGGTACACTGTTTCTTCAGCTTCTTTGAATAGGCGGCACTTACTGTCTTCTCAATTCTGGCTTTGTATGCATTTGTCCTTAAGGCTTGGTCTTGTGCAGCCAGAATTAGTCCCTCAGACTCTTTTTTCAGCTTTCCTGCTCTTGGCCATTGCCAGGCCTTGTTATCTGCTTTCTCTACTATTTTTTTATTTTTTATTTTATAATATATTTTATTATTTTTTTAACATGGTCTCCTTAGTATTCGGTAAACAGTGTGTTGTCTGAGTTTACATTTAAAAAACATTTGCTAACAATTGGTTTCTATGATCTATAATCTACATAATAGCTTTACTTGATTTTCTCTTCTTCCCATAATGTTCTCTTTTACCAACCTTAAGTTAATACAATTCTTATTGTTTTGATAGAAAACAATCGAATATAAAAAAATTCTAATATTTCCGCAAATAATAATCACATCAATATAATATTTCTTTCTTATCTAGTCATTCTGGTTGCCTCATCATAGATCCCATTTACAGTTCTTGTTTACATTTGTTTTCCCCACAATATTCAAGACATTCTTACTGGTTAAGATTTTCTCAAAGTTAATTAGATATTTGATTTTATTTTTTCTCATGTAAACCATCCCATAACCTTTACCTTACTTAAGGAATAAATAAGACTAAAAAAAGAGAAAAAAGAACAAGAGCAAAGAGGGATAAAAAGATAGTATACTATTGAAAGTCCAGGTTTCCCCTAAGCTAATACATATTTATTTCCAAAATCTTTCCATTCTTTTTTACCATAATTAAGAATATAATTAATCTTTAAATATTTAATAAATCTAGTCATCTGGTCTTTTAACTCATATTCAAAACAATTTTTTTCAATCCATTGTAATTTTCTTAAAATCAATCACATTTAAATATCTAAAATATGTCCTTATATATACGCCATTCTAACTCATATTACTCATATCAAGAAATAAGAGAAGAAAGAGAGAGTACTATGTTATTTGAGGGACTCCTCCCTCTTAAAGTAAAATTCATATCCAAAATCTTTCTATTACTTTAACCATATCCAAACAGGTATTTCTTTTTTAAATATTCTCTCTGATAAGTTCCATCATCTATTTTCTTAATTTTCACTTTGGCCTTCTTTTGCCCAATATCTTTAATCAATATATTCTGCTGAATAAAAGAGTCTTTCCATATTCTTGTAGGTGTCACTGTAGATATAAAAAATAAGCCAAGTATAATATCTTTGTAAGAGGCATTTGCTCTTTCATCTTTGTTGAAAATCTTTTTCTTTTTCTCTCTGTATCTCTTATCATTTTTTGTCTCTCCAGTTCTAATGGTGTTCCTGACGTCTCTGTAATCCATTTTGACCAGTCTTTTTTTCTTATCCTCATATTTGTCTTGTGGTCTTAAAGTATAAGTTGCCTTTTCCAAAACCAATATTTCTTGGAAAAAATTTTCCACTTGGGTTAAATCACACTTCTTTGTTGTATTAAGTTCCATCTTTGAGTCTCTATCCTTGAATTTGTGTTCAGTTATCTGTTTTATCTGCTGTTTCTCTATTGTTATTTCCTGGGATTTTTTTGTTGTAAAGTTGAATTGGAGATGAATTGGTTTATGTTTCCAAAGTTATTTTGGATTTCTTTGTGGTTTCAAGTCATTGTTGTTTGAATTAGTTGCAGCATCTCATATGTCTCCCCTTGAAAGGTATTTATTTTTTCTTGATAAGTTCTTTCTGCAAGTCTCTGATTTGTGGTCAAGAATTGAAGTTTTCTTTTCTCTGCAAATAGCTTAAGAGTCACAGTTTAGTAGATATTTATAATCCAAAAAGGTTCAAAAAGGCCTCCTGAAGTTTATAATCCTCTCTTTGTCTGCAACCCAAATTGTTTTCTTTTTTGTCACAGCTGTTCTCTATTATTATAGCTTTGAAGGTCACAAGCACAGATTAGTTTTTTTCAGATTTTGCCAAGTCCTGTATAAAAGCCATAGCTGTCATAGTCTTTATCTATCACTAGATGTCAGCACCAGTTTATTTTTCAAATTATCAAAATAGAAAATTGCCTTTAAAATGAGAATCTTAACCATTCAACAATTTCAAACTTATCCAAATTTAGGTTCTATATTCATTTCATTTCTGTATGTTTTGGTCCTCCATAAAAGGTTTAATTCGCTACTTCCATTATTTATTTATTTATTTTTGGGACTTACATGCTGCCCTATCTCCCGAAGGACTCAGGGCAGCTAACAACAATAAAAAATACAATAATACAAAAGTTAAAAAAGGATTAAACTAGCAGCCCCAATAATAAAATTAAAAACATTTTAAAAATCCCTGTCGTCAGTCCAGGTCAGCCTGATGGAAAAGGAATGTTTTAAGGCCGTGGCGAAAAAACCGGAGATCCGGGGCCATCCAGAGCTCAAGGGGAAGTTGGTTCCACAGCGCTGGTGCTCCCACAGAGAAGGCCCTCCCCCTGGGGGTCGCCAGCCGACATTGTCTAGCCGACAGCACGCTGAGGAGGCCCTCCCTGTGTGAGCACACTGGGCGATGGGAAGTCGTTCCCGGCAGCAGATGGTCCTGCAAATATCCCAGGCCTAGGCCATGTAGGGCTTTAAAGGTAAGTACCAGCACCTTAAATCTCACCTGGAGGACAACTGGTAACCAATGCAGCTCACGCAGGAGTGGTGTAATATGGGAGTATCGGGATGCTCCCATCACTACCCGCGCGGCCGCATTCTGCACTAGCTGGAGCCTCCAGGTGGTCTTCAAGGACAGCCCCATGTAAAGAGCATTGCAGTAATCTATACGGGAGGTAACGAGTGCGTGAGTGACCATACGTAGGGCATCTCGGTCCAAATGGCGCAACTGGCGCACCAGGCGAACCTGGGCAAATGCCCCCCTGGCCACGCCTCCTATATGATCTTCAAAACTGAGTCGTGTATCCAGGAGGATGCCTAAGTTGCGTGCCCTATCAATGGGAGGTAACACCTCTCCTCCCATAACCAAAGATGGAACCTCTTGGACTAAACGAGATGCCGGTACGTAAAGCCACTCAGTCTTGGCCGGGTTGAGCTGGAGCCTGTTCTTCCCCATCCAGATCCGTACCGCTTCCAGGCAACGGGACATCACGTCGAGGACATCACTGGGTTGGTTCGGGGTGAAAAGCTGGGTATCATCAGCATATTGATGATACCTTACCCCGAAACCACGAATGATCTCACCCAGTGGCTTCATATAGATGTTGAACAGGAGGGGCAAGAGGACTGATCCCTGAGGCACCCCACAACTAAGGAGCCTTGGGGTTGACCTCTGCCCTCCTGTCAACACCGTCTGTGAACGGCCCGAGAGGTAGGAGGAGAACCACCGTAAAATGGTGCCTCTCACTCCCAACCCCTCAAGACATCGCAGCAAGATACCATGGTCGATGGTATCAAAAGCCACTGAGAGATCTAATAGGACCAGGACAGAGGAATAACCCCTATCTCGGGCCCGGCAGAGATCATCCACCAGCACGACCAATGCCGTCTCCATGCTGTACCCGGGCCTGAAACCCGATTGGTACGGGTCCAGATACTCAATTTCCTCCAGGACCAAAGGGAGCTGCCGTGCCACCACGCTCTCAACAACCTTCGCAAGGAAGCGAAGGTTGGAGACAGTATGAAAGTTATTTAAAATAGCTGGATCCAAGGCAGGTTTCTTGAGGAGGGGCCTCACCACCGCCTCCTTCAAGGCGGCAGGGAAGCACCCCTCACTCAAGGAAGCATTAATAACTGCCAGGAGCCAGCCTCGTGTAACCTCCCGAGCCGCATAAACCAGCCAGGAGGGACACGGGTTCAACAAACACGTGGTGGCACTTAATATCCCCATGATCCTGTCCACTTCATCCGGAGTCACAGGATCAAACTCCTCCCAAATGTTATCGGCCCAACCCATCACTTCCCCCTCGTCAGACACTGCCCAGTCGGAGTCCAGACCAGACCGAATCTGAGCGATTTTATCCACCAGATACTGACTAAACTCCTCAGCCCATCCCCGCAAGGGGTCCTCCCCCATCCCCTGATTTAAAAGGGAATGGGTCACCCTAAACAGGGCGGCCGGGCGGTTATCTGCGGACGCAATGAGGGTGGCGAAGTGAGCACGCTTCGCCACCTCCATTGCCACAAGGTAAGATCTAGAAAAGGATCTTAACTGTGTTCAGTCACACTCGGACCGACTGGACCTCCAAATGCTCTCTAGGCCCCTCCCTTAGTAAAAGGGTGGGGCAAAAATCCCCTTCCTTCACATTAGGAGGTTTTTTTTGCTTCTTGGGAATTTTCCCCCCAGGAAAGTTAATAAGTAGGATAGAGAAAGTTGATGATCTTACCCAGATTCAAACAAACTGTTTACAATCAGCTTAAAATAGTGCTTTATGACTTCGGTTGCTTACAGCTTGGGCTAGACTGAAGTTAGGCTAGCCTTTCTCCTGTTGGTTTCTAGAAGGCTTCTGCTGGACCAATCAGGTTGACCGCCATCCATGGTCTGCGGGACTTCCTTCCTTCTTTGCCATGTCTTCAGGGCAGCTTCTGGCCTATTTAGGGGCCCCTAACAGGAAGAAATTCAGCCAAAGGGCACGGAGCCCCGAAATCCCTTGGCTGCTGCGCTACTGCACAAGACTGGAAGTCCTCTGGTATTTTTTTTAATGTACTGGCCATGTGATGCTTTGTCTTCTCATGCCTCCATTCTGTTTTTCTTGGAGGCCAGTTTGATCTCTCCAGTAGTCAGTGTATTAACTTCAGTGTATTAACTTCAGTGCATCTTCTTCATTGTCTTTCAGATATTCTTCCAAAGCCATTTTTTCTTCTTCAACCATCTGATATACTTGCAACATTCCACACCCACCTATTTGCCTTGGTAGATAGATTCTGTCAATGTTGCTGCGAGGATGGACATGATTCATTGTTATTTTTCTTGTCTTCTTCTCCATTGCTTTTCATTCTGCTTGAGTCCACTATTCCAGCTGTTTATGTAATGACAGGAATTGCCCAGGAGTTGATTGCCTTGATGGTATTTGCTCCATTGAGTTTGGATGTTAAGCTCTTTTTCACATATTCCCCTCTAACCTTTTTCTTGACTTCAGTGTGCTTGATGTTGTCAGCTTAAAATATACCCAGGTATTTGTAGTAATCATATTCATCAGACTCTTTTTTTAAAGTATGTTTTATTAATTTTTTAACATAATCACCTTAATATTCAGTAGACTGTGTTGTCTGGGTTTTCATTTAACAGACATTCAGTAACAACTAAATTCTATAATCTATAATCCACATGATAACTTTACTTGATTTCCTCTTTTCCCCATAGTGTTCTCTTTTACCAACCTTAAGTTAATACAATTTTTATTGTTTTAGTAAATGATAATTAAATATAAAAGTTTACTAATATTTCTACAAATAATAATCACATCAATATAATATTCCTTTTCTATCTAGTCATTCTGGTTGTCTCATCATATATGTGGGTTTACAGTTCTTGTTTACATTTGTTTTTCCCACAATGTTCTAAACATTTTTACTGGTTAAGGTTTTCTCAGAGTTAATTACATTTAATTTAAATTATTTTTCTCATGTAAACCAACTGTATACTTTTACCTTTCTTAAGGAATAAATAAGACTAAAAAGAGAAAGAAGAAGAATAAAATAAAAAGATAGTATGCTACTTAAAATCCCTATTTCCTATAAGCTAACGTATATTTATTTCAATTTTTTTTGTTCTTTTTACCATAATTGAAAATGTATTTAATCTTGAGCTCTTAGTCAAAACATTTTTAATCCATTTATGATTTTCTTAAAGTCAATCACCTTTAGATATCTAAAGCATTTCCTTTATATAAGCCATTCCAACTCTTTTATATTACTCATTTCCAAAAATAAAAGAAAAAGGAGAAAGAAAAAGAAAGTATTATGTTACTTGAGGAGCTCTTCCCTCTTAAAGTCAAATTCACATCCAAAAGTTTTCCGTTTCTTTAACCATTCTCAAATAGGAGTTTCTTTTCTGAATATTCTCTCTGATAGGCTCCCTCATCTATTTTCTTAATTTTCAATTTAGCCTTTTTCTTTTGCCCAATGTCTTTCTTAATCAATATGTTCTGCTGAGTCAAAGAATCTTTCCATATTCTTATAGGTGTTACTGTAGATATAAAAATAAGTCAAGTACAGTATCTTTGTTAGAGGCATTTGCCCACTCATTTTTGTTGAAAATCTTTTTCCTTCTTTTTCTCTCTGCTTCTCTTGTAATTTTTTGTCCCTCCAGTTCTAGTGTTTTCTCTGGCATCTCTGCAGTCCACTTTATCCAGTCTTTTTTCTTATCCTCAAGTTTATTTTGTGGTATTGAAATATAGATTGTCTTTTCCAAATCCAGTATTTCTTGTAAGTTTTTTTCCACTTGGATTAACTCATACGTCTTTGCTTTGTAGGCTTCCATCTTTAAGTCTCTATCCTCAGATTTGTATTCAGTTATCTGTTTTATCTATTGCTTCTCTGTTGTATTTTCCTAAAATTTTTTGTTGTAAAGTTGAATTGGAGATGAGTTGGTTTATATTTTCCATGTTATTTTGGATTTTTTTGTGGTTTGAAAAGTACTTATTTATTCTTGGTAAGTTCTTTCTTGTTGTTAGCTGCGAAGTCGTGTCCGACCCATCGCGACCTTATGGACAACGTTCCTCCAGGCCTTCCTGTCCTCTACCATCTTGTGGAGTCCATTTAAGCTCACGCCTACTGCTTCAGTGACTCCATCCAGCCACCTCATTCTCTGACGTCCCCTTCTTCTATTGCCCTCGATCTTTCCCAGCATTAGGCTCTTCTCCAGTGAGTCCTTCCTTCTCATTAGGTGGCCAAAGTATTTGAGTTTCAACTTCAGGATCTGGCCTTCTAAAGAGCAGTCAGGGTTGATTTTCTCTAGGACTGACCAGTTTGATTGCCTTGCAGTCCAAGGGATTCGCAGGAGTCTTCTCCAACACCATAGTTCAAAGGCCTCAATTCTTTGGCGCTCAGCCTTTCTTATGGTCCAACTTTCACTGCCATACATTGCAACTGGGAAGACCATAGCCTTGACTATACGCACTTTTGTTGACAGGGTGATGTCTCTGCTTTTTAGTGTGCTGTCTAAATTTGCCATGTCTTTCCTCCCGAGGAGCAAGCGTCTTTTAATTTCTTGGCTACAGTCCCCATCTGCGGTGATCTTGGAGCCGAGGAAAATAAAATCTGTCACTACCTCCATTTCTTCCCAATCTATTTGCCAGGAATTGAGAGGGCCGGATGCCATGATCTTGGTTTTCTTAAGTTCTTTCTATAATCTCTTTATTTTCCATGATGACCAAGAATCCAAATCCCCCCCTCTGGAAATAGCTTTGAGCTCAGAGTTAAATAGATACTTATAATCCAGAGAATTCAAAAAAGTTCTTTTTTTTGTTCCCTAAGGTTTGTAGGTCTCACTTTATCTGCAGCCCAGATTGTTTTCTTTTTTGTTATAGCTGTTCTCTATTATTAAAGTTTTGAAGGTCACAGGTAGAGATTAGTTTTTTCCAGATTTTACCAAGTCTTACATGAAAGCCATAGCTGTCATAGTCTTTATCCACCAGTAGATGTCAGCACTGGGTTATTTTTCAGATTTTGGTCCTCCATAAAAGGTTTAATTTGCTGCTTCCATTAGCAAAAGGGTGGGGCAAAAATCCCCCTCCTTTTGGAGGTTTTTTTGCTTCTTGGATTTTTTTTCCCCTTCAGGAAAGTTAATAGGCAGGATAGAGAAAATTGATGTTCTTACCCAGATTCAAACATGCTGTTTACGATCAGCTTAAAATAGTGCTTTTAACTTCGGTTGCTTACAGCTTGGGCTAGACCACAGGTTGGCAACCCACAACTCTGGAGCCGCATGTGGCTCTTTCAGCCTTCTACTGTGGCTCCCAGTCCTCTGCCATTTGGAGAGAGAGAGAGAGAGAGAGGGAGAGGGAGGCATTTGCACTTCCCTTCTCTCTCTCTCCCCCTCTCCCTCCAATCTTCTGCTCACCTGGCCAGCAGGTGCCCCGCCCCCTGGGAGAAGCACAGGCAGGAAGTCCCTTTCCCAGGTTGGCCCCGTCCAAGGTGCACATGGCCAGGGAGCTGCGCAGGGCAGCCCCAGGATCCCCCCGGGAAGCGGCCCACTGGAGCCTCCGCTGAGCAGGCCAGCCCTCCTGCAAGCTGCGGCCCCGAGGGAGCGCAGCCCCTGTGATACCCAGCCAGCGCAAACATTGGCCCCGCTGGCCGGGAAGGCATGCCGGAGTCCCAGCTGCCTGGAAGGAAGAGGGAGATGCAGCAAGAGCAGGAGAGGAGTGCTGATTTAAAGCCAGCCCAATCAGAATGTCTGCAGTGTGTCAGCTTGTCGGAGAAGAGTGTGAAGTGAGCAGAAGATCGGAGAGAGAAAGAGAGAGAGAGACTTGGCTGGATTCTCATCCCAACCCCCAAACTCATATGTGAGTGGATTTTTTTGGGGGGAGGGATCAAAAGGATCCCAGATTCGAGACAGGAAGAGAGTTTTGGGAGGGAATGGAAGGAGGTGTGTGAGCCCACACAGCCTGGGACTCAACAGACATACCCAGGCCAAATGCAGGGAAGCTCTGAAGCCCTCAGATCCTTCCCAAAACAAAACGAAGGCAATTGATTGGTGGACGATGAACAGATGGAGGTCTGAGGGAAAAAAGGGGATTTTACCCAGGCTGTTTTCACGCGAAAACTCCAGAACTGGCTCTGCTGCTTCTATGCCTCTGTGGGTTTAATCTCAGTCCAGTTCCGCTCTGGGAGAAACAAAGTCCCAATAGTTTCTTTCGCTCTTGAAACTGTCCCAGCCTCATCCTGGCTGACCCCGGGAGCCCCAGACAAAGAAACTCAGGGGGGGAGCAAAGCCCCTGAGTGGCAAGAGGGGTTCTGAGATGACCACTGCCCATCCACCTCCACTCCCCAGGGGTCACATCAATAAAAATACCACAATTGATGAAGGTGCAAGCTGAAGGTTGCAAGGACAAACTTTGCAGAATGCTGGAAGAAAGAATGCTATGCCTTCCATAATACTGTGTTGATTCACAGATATCTTTTTAAAAAATAATAATAATAATTAATAATAATAATAATAATAATAATAATAATAATAATAATAATAATAATAAAACACTGTTTTAAATACATGAGAGAAAGAAAGAAAATTAAAGAAAAAGAAAAGCTTGATTGGTTCAAGCCAAGGCCCATCTTTCTCCTAATTTTCTCCTGCATTTCAATCACTTTTCAAAAAGTTTTATTTGGAGAAATAAAATTTCTCCTTTTCACTTTCCCTTTTTTGCCTTTGTGACCCATAATATACACAAATAAGCAAGATCAGCAGAAGATTCAAGGGGGAAAAGTGCAAAACCCAACAATTTTAGGCAGCATCAACACAAAGAGACATTTTTAAGGAAAGAGCAAAGGACCCCAATGAGGGGCAGCCATTTGCTCCCCATCACTGCCAGAATTCCCTGAAGGAAGAGCTCTCCCCGACTGAAGACTGAACGCTTCGAAACAATTTCTTCCAAGCAGGAACTTTTATTAAGAGTAGGTGATAGCAGGCATAATAGACAGGATCTGAGATTTCCCATGCAACGCAGTAAATTATAGTATCCCCAGGCAGGACCCCACCCCATAGATCGACCGCCCGATGTGGGATAGCCAATTCCCAAGTGTTAAATCTGTTGTGTGAACCGGGAAGATAACATCAGCCCGTCTCCAGCTCATTCAGCGAGGGTTGGCGGCTTCTTCACACCTTTCTCTGAGAGCATAGACATAAACCAGGCACTGAGGTTACATTCCTTACTTCCTTCTTTGTTCTTAACTGACAGTTTAAAAGATAAGAGTTCAGAGAGAGAGATAACGCAGGAAACAGGATACAGACCCCATAAATAAAATAAAGGATTACATTGTAGAGAATGGAGGAAGTGAAAGTAATAGCCCTGCAGGCACATCCCCACTCCCCCTTGGAAGTATGGCAAAACCCAGGAAAGGTGGAATGAAATAGAAATGAAATGAAATAAAATAGGAATGGGTTTTAACACTATTGCATATAAGCAAATAAAATACTGAACTTTTGAGCTATGTAGCAGGGCCTGACAGTTATAGACCATAATTTTTCTTCATAAATTGTAGCAATATTTGATGGATGGTGCCACTACCTGATGAACCATATTCAACAGGTTATTTGCTGAGTCTGTATTCACATGGAGGAAAATATGAAGTGGGGATTTCAGAGCTCTAGCCTGCCCTTAGTACTCTTTATCATCTACATAAAGGATTTATGGGGGACAAAAGAATAAAAGTGATGTTCATAAAATTTGGCTGGCACAAAGCAGGGGAAGGTAGAGTATTAATATTTCAGAAGACAACTTAAGATCTTGATAGGTTTGAAATGTACCCCTCCAATAAAATATTGTTCAGGGAGAGAAATGTAAAGTTCTGAACTTAGGCAGGAAAAGCCAATATCCACCTTAGCAGTAATACTTGCAAGAAGGATCTGGGAGTTTTTGTAGACCACAGATTAAACATTAGCCTGTAATGTGCTATAATGCCAAAAGAACCAATGCAGTTTTGAATTGAATCAGCAGCAGCATAAAGATAATCCTCTGTTATATCCATTTATTTTGCAATTGTTAAAAGTTATGACAGCACTGGACAAGGGGAATTTTCAATCAGTCCTTGACCTTGTGGTCATCAAGCATTCTGCTGTCACATGATTGTCATTTGTGATTTTCCTTGCCAGCTTCACACAAGCAAAGTCAATGGGGAAGCTGGTAAGAGGTTATAAGTTGCCCTTGTTCCCTCCACTTTTTCTCCCAATGAGTTTCTAGGTGGTAGGTGGATCATATATTCTGTGGCAGCTGCCTGTACATTTTTGCCCATATGTAACCCCAACCACATGCCTACCTGCATTTGCACCCACTCGTAGCTCCATTTCTGGAGGGTTTCAGTAAAAGATTAGACAGCTTTTTGTCCATGTTGATATGAGGCTTCCTGGACTAAATGACCTCCAAGTCATTTCCAACCCTATGATTCTATTAATTCTGCTTTTAATGCAAATCAACTTACTTTTATATGTTCCCTGTTGCAATTTTTTTTAAAAAAATGGATCAATATAATACGAACAATACTGCACAAATTCTCAGCTTTCACATGCAATTGTTTTGTCAATAGTTTTATAAAATATAAGCAAAGATTAATTATGCTGTTTATTGTAACATTTGGTTCATGCGGAATCCCTAAATTCACAGCTGACTGAATCCATGGAAGAATTACTTTATACCCTTGATCTGTAAAGCTGAGCTAGTTAGTTTTTGAACTGCTTGGAGAATCCCATTTCTACATTTATGTAATATAAATAATAATGTGTTTATAAAAAAGGATCTTTGATTTTTAACTCATTTATTTAGAATATTTCTAATTATGTTTTTCCACAGATATCTGAATATTAAATTAGGACAAAGTATTATGTGAATTTATTTTTTTTAAATATAGCATTGCCATTCAGTATACCTTCAATTTCCACTAGTTGTGTGCCAGTAGTTGTACCATAAACATATGTGTATTAATCATGCCAAGTAATGTGCTGGTTTGCATAAACTAATATATGTTTGTGAGGATATTTGTTTTTTAAAAACAATGGCATAATAACAACTGGCATTTAAATGGATGCTTATACTTTATTAAAGGCTATTCTATTATATTGTGTACTGAGAATCAGCTTGAATACTATAGTATATATAGAAATTCTACAGATTCTACTCTGTTGATTGCAATGACATGTTAATTGACTGCTATGTAGATTTTAATAAGATGACAAAGACAAGAAGGTTTATGTTTTTAAAAATGAACTAAAGAAAACTAAGTGTTAGTCAAGTGCAGTTTTAGTGTTCAGGAATGCTATCTAACAGATGTTTATAATTTTTGTAGATAATAGCTCTAGCAGATGCAGCTGAAGAAAACCAAGCCATTATGTTCCAGGCATTCACAAAATTAAAAAGTGCCACCCAGCTGGTAATTCTGCTGATTAGTCTATGGCAAAAACTGAGTGTTGACCAAGTTGCTATTCTGGAAGCTACATTTCTGCCATTAACACAGAATACTCAAGAATTGGTAAGAAAGTACTAAATTTATTTTTAAACCACAAAAAGAGTGGTTTTTAATTCAATTTTCTTTCCTGCATGGAATTTTGACTTAATGTTCTATTTAACTCAAGAGTGGCTTTTTTGTTACTGAAGGGCAGTGAGCTGCTTCAGCCAACACATTTGGAGTGCATTATTAAAGAGCAACAAAAACAAATTCAGAACATACTGTTTCTTCCTTTGTATTCACTTTCATTGATATGTAAAGCTTTCATTCCTTTGCAGTGTTTATGCTTAATGGGAAAACCTCTTGATTTCAGGGAACATGTCTATTTTGAAAAGCCAGAGTCACATAGATGAAGAAGCGTAAAGAAAGAACTGCAGAAACATGTAGACAAGACTTTTCAATATATAGTATTTTCATCCTACTTTCAGGACTATAGAGCAGGGGTGTCAAACTCAATTTCATTGAGGGCCGCATCAGCATTGCGGTTGCCCTCAGGGGGCCGGGTGGGTATGGCCAGGGTGGGCGTGGCCTACTGGGTGGTCGTGGCTAGAGTGCGTATGGCCTACTGGGTGGTCGTGGCCAGCTCTACATCATTCACATCAAGGGTGCCTATGGGGGCACGGGCAGGAGTGGGACAGATCTGTGGGTCTCTGGCAGAAGGAGGGTCTCTGGGCCAGGGCCAAGGCAGTGGGGGCCGTTCCCTCACTGTTTCCAGGATGGCTTCGCAGGCCACATGAAACCACTTCGTGGGCCGGATCTGGCCCCTGGGGCCTTGTGTTTGACATGTCTGCTATAGAGAGTTTTTGTTAATCTATAAAAGCATTATTAATTAGCTTACCCACTTTCACTCACATCACTACAAAACTGGCTTGGTACAGCAGCCAAATTAGGAAAGACAGAAACACTCTACAGATAATAGTTCTGTACATTAATTGGGGTCTTCCAACCAATTCTCTGTCCAAGCTTTTGTGTGTGTGTGTGTGTGTGTGTGTGTGTGTGTGTGTGTGTGTGTGTGTGTGTGTGATGTCAGCAGTTTTTTATCACCTCAGCTGTCATTTCCTTCATGGTCATTGACTGTTGCTATATAGATAGACCTTACTTAAAATCACAGACATACTGAAAAAATACCTTTGTGATCGAAGTATGCATTTACAACCTTTACGGCATCCGTGTCTCTAACTTCTTTGCCATTTTAGTCATAGCATTTGTTGTCCTGTGTCTCACTGTTCCCACCCCCCAGCAAAGAGATTGCTGAAAACATGCAATCTTTTCCTCACCTGCTTTTCTCCACAGTTCAGTGCTTCCCCAAAAGGCACTAATTGCAAGTTAACAAGCTCAGCTTTTTGACCTTAATTAGTAGTTTGCAACGGCTACCTAGAGCTGACAAGACTTTAATCATTTTCACACTTCAACTTTTGATGCTTCCTGAGTTGCTTGTGACCTGGAACTGTGAGTGCACTAGGCAAACAGCTTGCAATAGTATTTTCCTTTCAATGAGTATTTCCAGTTGTATAGTCTCTTTTCCTCCAATGAAAGTAAGTACAAACATTAATTCTCTTCTTACTAATTTTCCCATTGTTAGAATGAGCATGCCAAGGACTGGGGAGTGGGAGAAAAGGAAAGCTAAAGTAAAATCATAAGTACAGTTGCAGTGATGTGATTTTTCTACTTAGCAAGCACACCACATACAAACAAGTTGCCATTCTCAGTTGTCATTTAGTGTCATTTAGTATGATGATTACCAGTAGCTTGTCAAATAAAATTTGCTGCTTGGAGACCATTTTCATTCCTTCAATTCAAAAGATGCAATTATTTGGGATGTAATTGAAGGAACATTTTAGAAATTTGTATGGGAGTTTATTTATTTACAAGACTCCTGCCATATATAATAATTCCAGATGGGTCAAAGTATCATTAAAATGTAGTTAAACATGAAAGTACCTTTCACCAGACCAATATTCTACAACTCAGCTCCATCCTAGCCCAATGCTTGGGACAAGAGCCAGTTTTTCATGGCTTTTGAAAAGCTCCTTCAGATCTCAGGTGGGAGGCTGTTCCAAAGACTAGGGTTATCACCAAGAAAATGGGTGATATGGAGTGGCTGGGTTGGTCACTGAGAATGCAAATGAGAGAGAGATGTGGAACAGTAGACTTGAAACAAATGCTGTATAGTACATAAACCTTTAAACCAAAGAAAAAGAAAATGGAAAAAACATATATGGAAAATATAAGATTGCAGATATTAACTAAGTAATTAGGAAATTTTTAAAACAGTGATTGTGGTTTAACAGAACAACAGAGTTGGAAGGGACCTTGGAGGTATTCTAGTCCAACCCTCTGCTCAAGCAGGAAACCCTATACCATTTCAGAGAAGTAGCTGTCCAATCTCTTCTTAAAAGCCTCCAGTGATGGGGCACCCACAACTTCTGAAGGCAACTGAATGAATGAACCTTTATTGTCAAAGTACAACCATGTATACATTGAGATTGGCTGAGCCTCCCTTTGTGCCCCCCCAACTCACAGTGACAACAAACCCACCATCTTGTTACACCATGTGAGCTAATTGCACAACATGCAGAATGGTGTTGAAAGCCGAGCTATAATCAATGAAAATCATCCTGACATAGCTTCCAGATAGCTTGCTACAGACTGTAGAGCAGTAGCTATGGCATCATCTGTCGACCTGTTCCCCCTGTAGGCAAATTGATGTTTGTTGAAGTCCAGTGGGAGGCATGTCCTAAGATGTTGGAGAACCAGTCTTTCAAAGCATTTCATCACTACAGATGTTAATGCAACAGGTCTGTAGTCACTCAGGCACTCGACTGCTGTTTTCTTCGGGACTGGGACAATGGTAGCTGCTTTCAAGCATGATGGTACACAGGCCATTTGCAAGGAGATGTTAAAGATCCTTGTCAGGACCCCTGCTAATTGGTCGACACACTGATTTCACTGATTAATTGTTCTCACTGTTAGGAAATTTCTCCTTAGTTCTAGATTGCATCTCTCCTTGATTACTTTCAATCCATTGTTTCTTGTCTTGCTTTCAGGTGCTTTGGAAAATAGGTTGATCCCCTCTTCTTTTGGCAGCCCCTCAAATATTGGAAGGGACGCGGTGGCTCAGTGGGTTAGGACGCTGAGCCTGTCGATCAGAAGGTCGGCAGTTTGGCGGGTCGAATCCCGAGTGCCGTGTAACAGAGTGAGCGCCTGTTACTCGTCCCAGCTTCTGCCAACCTAGCAGTTCGAAAGCACGTAAAAATGCAAGTAGAAAAATAGGGACCACTACAGTGGGAAGGTAACAGCGTTCCGTGCCCCTTTGGCGTCTAGTCATGCCGGCCACATGACCACGGAGATGTCCTTGGACAAGCACTGGCTCTTCGGCTTTGAAACGGAGATGAGCACCGGCCCCTAGAGTCTGAAACGACTAGCACGCATGTGCAGGGGAACCTTTACCTTTACCTTTTACAAATATTGGAACACTGCTCTCATGTCACCCCTAGTCCTTCTTTTCATTAAAGTAGACATACACAATTCCAGCAACTGTTCTTCATATGTTTTAGCCTCCAGTCCCCTAGTTTTAACTCTCTTGTTTCTCTTTCTCAAAAATACCCAGGGATTCCCAAATTTGCACCTTGTTTAAGGAACTGCTTTATGACTTTTTAAAACATGTGAAGATTTATCTGAATCTGAAAGTTGGAAGAATATTATTCTCTTTTTGGAAACGGAAAGTTAAAAATAATGATTTCCATAAGTACAAAGGATTAGTTTTACTAAGAGTTCCTGTCAGAAGTTATACTTTGGTTGTAAAACAAGAACTATTTTTATTTATACAGGCTTCATTTATTTATACAAAAAAGGAACATGAATATTGTTCCTGTTTTTTATCTTTAAATGAATAAACAGGAAAATCTTGAACATAATAAAATAGCAAATATATTTTTACTTAAAATATTAATAATTTGGGCTGTGGCCCAAGGTAGTGGTGCCACTCTGGCTGTGGCCCTGAGAGAGCCAAGGGTTGTTTTCATCAGGTCAATAGCTTTCTCTAGGATCCAATTCTAGTTCTGTGCGCAATCCCCTTCCTCTTCGCTAAGGTGAAGGGATTTCTCCATTTCTTGCTTCCATCCAGGTTGGTGGTTACCTCGTCTCAGTCACCTTTCTTGATCTCTTCTCCCACTAGTCTTTCTTTCCAATGCCCATCAACCAATTTGTCAGTATTATTAAACTAATGAATGATTATGCATTTATTTTATCTTTTGAGAGAGGGTTGAAGGTATATTGAATTTCAACAAGGAAAAAGTCTTTAAATGCATTCTATTTCCAACCTATTTATTTATTCAGACAAAAGGTTGCAATGTATTGGAAAGGTAGATTGCTTGCAAAATAGATAAAAACTCAAACATCTGTTTGTTCATTATAGCAAGTTAGTTTGGAAATTTTTCAGTAATAGATACATACTCTTGTCTGTTACATTGAACGGTTTGAATTAATCAGATATCTTATTTGATCTTTAAGGAAGTTCATTTAATAAGAAAACTCCATTTTAAAATTTAAAAATAAATTTTTTTATGGTTAATCATTAAAGCATGTATCTGTGACATAATAGTCCTCAAACAGAATAATCTATCTTTAGAAATTTTATCCTATTAAAATAGAACTATAGTTTTATTTTTGTGTTACATGTATTTTATTGTCTAAATAAATAATAATAATAAATCTTAAGAACAATTTTTATCCTGCAATTGACTTTTATAATTGTTGCATTGCATGAGTTGTTAGAATTTGTACTTTTTGAGACATGACACCTCAGCATTTGAACTTTGTAAATCCTTGCCCAGAACAAAAAAATGTAAGAAAGAAAGTATTTTTTCCATTTAAAGGAAAATCCTAATGTTCTGTCAGAGGAAATTAGCATTATTTAAAAGATAATTTATACTATAGTAAAAATTATAATATAGTGAAATATTTTATTATCTATAATTATTGTTTAGATTTAATCAATTATAATTGAAAATCTGTTTTGTGGTGATCTGTCTTTCACATATTATGCAGACCTCAAAGAAATATATATTTAACTTATAGTTCTAGTATGTCTATTTAAATTTGCCTCTTATATAAAACTTCAATGGACCTGTTTCAGAGTTATTTTAGAGCTTTTAATCCCAATTGTTTGCTAGAGGTTTCTATCTTGGAGGGGGTCCTTGGGGATGGTGTTTACAATTTATACATTGGTTTGTATTGTACTTTTAACTGTTTAACCCATTCAGAAAGTTTTTAGTAAGTTTCATAGAAATTACTTTCCAAGAAGTGAGTATAGAAATACAAATATATTGAATATAATGAACGTGATAATATACCGTTAAATTTTTGCTGTAATATGGTTTATCTTTCAATGTACATATTTTAAGATGCTTACAAACCAAATTTTCAGTCAACTTTATATGTCTACTTAACTAATTTCTGATTATGAAAGCGCATGCCAAAATAAGCCAGTCAGCCAATATCTGAGATATTCTTGTGTTCTTTGATTCCCATTTTCGTTCTAAACTTGAAGAACAAAGTCTGCATGTTAAAAAATAGAGTATCAGAAATGGAAAGCACTATGTCTATGGATTTGTGCATATCTTCCCCCCCCCTGAAAAAAGCATTTATATTTTTTGATAAATACTGGTAATAAAGAATTCATGTAGTTTCCCCCACTTAGGCAGTATTTATTCTAAATGTTATACTTCTAGTAAAATAGTGAAATGTATACTTCTAATAGCGAAATGAGTAAACCAATTATATAATGCTTTCCCATCTTTTCAAATGATAAATAATAAAAATACATCTCAGCATTCTCTGATGCAGCTGCTTAGAAGGAGTGACAAGTCCTTTCCATAGCCTGAGTAATAGTAAAACATCTGCTTATTTAAGTGATCAATATTTGTAGTAATCTCTATATATTAGCCATTGATGACTATGATTTGGCTGTCAAAATACTGTTTTTAGTAGAAATCACAGTGATAGCTTGAATCTATAAAACGTTTGGGTTAAAATCCAAAATATGATTTCTGTGTGGGATGTTAATTATGTTAACTATTCTTTTCTTAATAGTTGAGGATTTTCTCTCAAAATCTCCCTCCCAAAAGGGAATTCAATTATAATACAGTATCAAAGTCAAATTATACAGGAAGGAAAACAATATAAAAAGACCACTAAATCAAACACTTCTTGACAGCAATTGCAATGAATCAGAATTTAGTTATCTACCTCTATCAATAGACTGATTTTCCAAATAAAAAAATACACAACCTCCTTTGCAGGTGAGTCTGACCACTTGTTAAGAGAGATGGAAATATTAGATTGAACTGACTGCTAATATAAAAAAGTACAATACACAAGTGACTGTAGCATCATACAAACATGAACATAAATACTCTGAGTAGGACTATTGCTCTAATTCCCTTCCAATACTTTTGAAAGTAAAATGTCCAACTTTGCTGGACTAGCAAAGATAAGTTTTCCTACAAGGAACAAATATATTTCTAAAATATATTTGATTTAGAGAATAGTCTACAGAACAGATTTCCATTTTAAAGGTTGAAGGACTTAAGTCTCTTCTATAGGTGCAAATAAAGCACTCTTGAGCTCTATAATGGGTTTTGGGGGGCCAGGAATTATCAAGGATTGAAATGAATCAATCAGTGTTGGAGCATTGGCTTCAATTTTTTCCCCGCGAAGAAAATAAATCTACTAAACCATCTATGAAAATTACTTTTAGCCAGTACTCGACATGGTAAATTCTCCACGGAGATATAAGTAAACTCCAAACAAAGTAATACGAAGGAAACATGAATCAGAGTTATATATTTAGACTTTAATGCTTTTAGGATGGATATACTGTAGGAAGAGTTATGCCTCATATTTCAGGAAGCAAAGTACTCATGCTCTAATAGATGGTTACAGAATTTCATTTTGAAGATAGGAGAAAAAATTAGCCAGGTAAAATATATCTTAACGTTTGCTAATGTGATAGAGTTATATGTTAATATGTGAATCAAACACATTTTTATTTATGTCAAAAAATTCCCACAAAAAGAATGGAAAAACTAGTTTACCAAGAAAAACAACAAAACCAGTATTATTAAACTGAACTGAATTAAATACTTTATTTAACCAAGTGTGTTTAGATACACAAGGAATTTTAAAAGGGTTAACATTAATTGAATTTGAATATTTAAGGGTTCTGTGCATGTCAAACTTTTCCTTACTCTTTTTTATTTTGCTAATTTTAATTTTGTTCTTTTATCCAACACAATAAAGCAAATTTATTATGTAAATCATAAATAATTTATAAATATTTCTCTGATTCTTTTGCAGGGTTGGGAAGAAAGTGTGGATGCTTCTATCTCTCATTTGTTAAAAACATGTCTGTCCAAGAGTTCGAAAGACCATGCTCTTACACTTTTTAATCAATTATGTATACCCAAGGATACTAGTAGATTGAAGAAGCATATAACTTTACTCTTTGATAGACTGGCAAAAGGTGGTCGTATGTCTCTAAGCACAGACCTAGACTTTCACCAACCTATGCTTTTGTCAGGTAAGTGGTTTGATATACATTTATATGCACCCGGTTCAAAACAAAAGGAATGTAGCTTTGGTGAGGTTGTTTAAATTTCCTGCTAAAACGGTTATAAAAAAAGGCTTTTCTCCTTCAGAAATTCCAAAATAACCACTGAATAAATATGCTAGTGGAATTTTGATGCCAAATATTTTTAGAATGGTATGTATTTCTGTAACATTTAACATGATCCATTATGTTTTCTTTCTAACCAATAAAAAGTGGATTAGAGAATAAAACCACTTTGAACTAACATTTGTCTAAATGTGATCAGTGACTGCCATATTTCAGAAATAAAAATAGACTAATACAAAGGTTAATGTACCCCAGATGATCATTTCAAGCTGCCTTCAAGCTAACCGGTAAGTTCAGCTGAAAGTCACACAGATATACAATTCTACTTTAATGACTTTTGAAATAAATTCATTTAAATTGCTTTTGCCTGAATGGTGTAAATATGGGAATATCCACCCATGAGATTCTTCTTTTCTATGTTGAAATGTTAGTTTTCATATTTAATGTGTGGATATATTTAATAAGTCAAAGGGAAAGAGGTGATTCAGATCTTTTTATACATATTTGGTAGTGTTGCACAAAGGCAAGATGTTCAGATTATCTCTTCTGAAGAGAAATGGTCAAGTTATGGTTTGCTGATCCCATAATTTTTTGGTATTATGCTTCTGAACAGTTTATTATTCTATCACAAGTACTAATTGTGTGTTACAGGTTTTGTCTTAATTTATCTCATTTTTCTTTATCAAAACACATTAAAAAAGTAGTCCTGTGGAAATAATTGTGCCAAGCCAATTAAAATATTGAATCAGTATTATGTTTAGTACTATTTGTTATATATATATATATATATATATATATATATATATATATATATATATATATATATATATATATATATATATATATATATATATATATATATATATATATATATATATATATATATATATATATATATAATGTATATATATATATAATATATAATTATTATTATTAATTTTATTTGTATACCGCCCTTCTCCCGAAGGACTCATGGTAGTATTGAAAGAGAATATTCAAATGAGTCTAAGTTAAAAAGAATAAGAATTATTTCTGTAGTTGCTGAAACTATTTGTGAACAAAAAAATAGATGGAGTGGCGGTACTCTTTATAACTGAAGTTAACAGTTGCTTTTTCGCAGGATCCAATCTGGGACGGTCACCGGAATCAGAGGTTTAGTCTTCTGAGCTTTCAAACTCATGCTGGAGCCTATCCTCAGGGAACCTCTCTCTACATTCACACAAACATACATACAAACATCTAAGATTCCACATTCTGGTAGAGAGAAATTCCCTGAAGATGGGTTCTAGCATGAGTCCAAAAGCTCGGAAGACTAAACCTCTGATTCTGTTGACCAACCCAGATTGGATCCTGCAACATTATTCAGAGACACTTACATTTACTTTTATTTGTGAATTGCTTTTATTGGCACTTCTCACAATGAGTATGATGGAGATAAAAAAATATTTACTATGGATTAAAGGAGATGCCATCTCTACCCCTGTTGTACATTGTTTTTTCCTCAGCTGTTTTTCATTAATTTTAATCTTACTGTTTATATTTTTAATGTTTTATATTGTCATTTTTATTTCATTGTAACCACCCAGAGTTGCTGGATACTGAGATGGACAGCAAATAAATTTACATAATAAATAATTTGGCCTCTATGTTCAAATCCGTTTGCTGATGTAGACTTATAAATCTCTTAAATCGTTGACTACTGCCTGTTTTAGAATGTGTCTTTCACATTATATCTCTTTCGTCATTAAGATCTCATGCAGTGATTCAAATATATGCTGTTAGAAAAATGTAGTATTTATGATAGAAATAGTGCCTCTACAACAATTGTCCTAAGAATTTTGATTGTTTAAGTGTTAATGTTAAAATGCATGCATTTTGAATATAGACATAAAAGTACTCTAGTATAGCATTGTGCTATCCTGAGGTCTGCTCAATATTCACTTGCCATCATCTCTGTTATTAGATTAGTTTGGAATTGATCAGCTGGAAAGGAGCACTGTTGGCTTGTGTGAGGTTCTCTGCATTTCAAGATAGACTGGTGAGGACAAACACAGATTAACTTTACACTCTATTGAAGGATTTGGGAAATGAAAAATATGGTAGTTTAAAGTGATATTCATATTACTTAGGAAGGAATATTTTTACAAAGATATAAAAATAAATTGGTATGTAAATGGAAACATTTACAGGCATGTGCATACATTTAGTCACAATCTGTTTAACTTGGGCTAAATAAGGGATAAAAAAGAGATAAAGGGATAAAAAAAGGTAAAGAGTCCCTGTGGATTTTACTCAGCTAGTCGTTGCCAATTTTAGAGGATAGTGCTCATCTCCGTTTCAAGGCCATTGAGCCAGTAAGGTCAGAAGACATTTCTGGGTCATGTGGCCAGCATAACATCACGGAGTGCTGTTACCTTCTCACCAAAGTAGTACCTATTTATCTACTTGCATTTGCATGCTTTCAAACTGCTAGGTTGGCAGGAGCCAATGCAAGGAAAGGAGCTCACCCAGTAGCATGGCACTTGGGTCTCGAACCTGGGCTGCTAGCTTTCCAGCCAACAAGCCCAGAATCTTAACTGCTGAGCCACTGCACTTCCTCAAATATCCCATTTTAAGGGATAATGGAAACAAATGTTGATTCTGATGCAGTCTAGTCCATCTAATGTTTTAGAGGAGACAGAAAAAATATTGGTCAGGGGACTGGAAATTGTTGGACTTGTCCCTTGGTCTTAGGCATATCCCTTTTGATAAAGAGTGAAGCAGGGAATCATGTTTTCTTCTCTTTACAGGAGCAGTCTAAGCCAGGGGTAGGCAACCTCGGCTCTTTTATGACTCATGGACTTCAACTCCCAGAATTCCTGAGTCATCATAGCTGACTCAGGAATTCTGGGAGTTGAAGTCCTAGAGTCATAAAAGAGCAGAGGTTGCCTACCCCTGGTCTAAGATAAGATTACTTACTCTATGCCCCTTCCTGAAAGGCAGAGTTCTTCTTGCTGGATTCTTGAAATTAGTTGCTTCCCAATCAGAATGGGAGGTGGAGGAATGGAATGAAATGCTCAAAAAAGGGGAAAAAACTAATGGAAATATGGGTTTCTTTCTGACTGTACCTATATGTCCCATTCTTGCATTAATAATATTAAGTTAGAGTCATTCATCACAGTGACTTAATTTATTTTGCTTTTTTCATTTTACTACTATCTAATATATTGTGCCTTCCTTGCATGTAGCTGTTATGTTTTTTTTAAAGAGTAACTAGATTTCTTCTGATTGAAATAGTAAAATAAATTAAAGTGGGATATAAATATTAGTGATGAAAGAAAAACAATGTATAGTAACTTAATTAAACCTAAGGCAGGAGCCATAGGAGAAAATTTTCAAAGCGGATTGTGATGTGACTGTGTGATGTGATGTGATGGGGAGAACAATTTGGTCCTCCTTTAAAAAAAAAGTTACACTTGGCAAGTATATACCTAATCCTTGGCAACTATTTTGATCCTGTTCCTAGAACTAATATGTCAATTTATTGTGGGTGTGGTATAGCTAAATTCAATACTGCTTTAAAGACTATATTTAAAAGCAATGTGAATTTATTTAAAAAAGTAAAAATGTGATTTGTATTGTTATATAAGTATATAGATTCCAGATAACATTTTCATAAGGTTTTTGCTCAATTTCATTCAAATTTTTGTTTGTTTGTTCGTTTATTTAATGTTCACAATAGCTTCTAAGCATTATATGTAGTTCTTGACTTACAATAGTAACTGAGCTGAGAATTTCAGCCATGGGTCATTGTAATCATAAGTCAAGGTACCTGTGACTGAAAGTAATTTTCTGGTGTTTTTCATAATGATTGTTAAGCAAACACTGTTTTCAATAATGACACTATTATTAAGAGTACCCATTCATTTGAAATGGAGTTTTTTGCCAGAAACTGGCAAAAACATCTTCAGTAAAGGTCCTGTGACTGCAGAATACTGTAGCAGATTGTAAAGCTGCCCATCCAGCATAAAGTCAAGTGACCATGGGGGGGGGGGCAACACAACTATTTATGTTGGCTGGGGTTCTTTATGGGCTGTAAAGCACCTGTTCTGTAGCCATCATAATTTCAAATGATTGTAAAATAACCCATTGTTAAGCAAGGATTACCTGTATTATTAGAATTACAGTTAATTAATTTTTAAAACTTAGTATTTATACAGTTACAGGAAAATTGTATGGGATGCTCAGAAGTAAGCTCAGTGACAATAAAAATATGCACAAATCATATTGGTGTATGGTTTATATTATATTGCCTTTGACCTTGTTAAATAGCTGGCTGAGAAATGAAGTAAACGAGTTTTACAAAGGGCACCAATTATTAGTATTGGCAAGGCTATAGAACTTTTACTGAAATATGGTTTAAACCACTCCAATGACTCCTAGTCCTGGGCAAAACAATGGTAACCTTAAACTAAGTAAATGTATTTTCTAGTACACATTTTAGTTATTTTCTTTTGCAATTTGTATATGCATTTAATTTAGACTAGATTTAGTTATAAGGCTATAATCAGATTTAGTTATCTTTACATTTGGACATCACATTTGCTCTCAATTATATTTTATGAGCAACATTCAGGAAAAATATTTTTCTAATACATTAATAAAATATATACATTGAATTAAAACAATTGGAATAATAATAAAATATATAATAAGGGGAAGCAATTTCCTTCTAGCAAAATAAGTTTAAAAGTAATGTTAACTATATTGATACTGGGCAATTTTGAAAAATAAAGAAAATGGGAAATCTGTTTCTATTCAAGGAAAATTTGAAAATCTTGTGGGGAAGGTTTGTGTGTGTGTGTGTGTGTGTGTGTGTGTGTATGTCTGTGTTATCTCTGTCTACCTGTCTACCTACCTACCTACCTATAGCTAAGTAAGTATGGTATGTGTAAGAGGGATGAGGGATGATTTCTGTGCATCCATATGTAAGAAGGAAGGTTGTGAATGGACACAAGTATTCAGAGAAAGGATTCTGTACACTGTGTGTCCATGCAGGTTTATATCTTCATGTACTGCTGAAGGTTTCTTCTAAAGTCAGCTATGCTTACAGTTTCAAAAGATTCTTATTTCTTGTTTAGAAACTGATTGTCAAGTTCCAGCTGAGAAGCTCAATGAAGCAAAACACCAAAGGCATTGCATTCTGTAATGTAAACTTTATTAGGCATTATCAAACTGGTAAGATAGGAAGGAAGCTAGCTCTGAGAATATGGCAGGAAACAGATAATTAAAAGAGTGAAACTTTCCCTCCCCTCTCTGACAGTCCAGGTCGCATTGTCCAGTAAATCTTCCAGCAGTTGTTATGAGAAGAAACTTCAGTCCGCCAAAACAACTCTTCAATGGCTTCAGCTCTCACGTTGATAAGGAATACTTGTGAATCCCAAACTCTCCCCTTCTCCCTGCCCCCCGTAACTCTAAACAAGCTAGAAGCATTACAGTGGTCTTAAAAATAGTAGATTTCATAGCTTGACATACCAGCACCCTAAAAAGGAAACGGAATCTGGAAAACAAAAGAAATATACATCACTGCTTGTTAGTTTTTTCCTTGTGGTGATCCTGGTTTCCGGGGGTACTTAGTGTGGAATTGTTTTACCAAACAATCTACTTTTACATGTTGGGCTTTTATCCATCTAGTAACCCTCCCATTGGACAGGTACTGCAACCTCCCTTTGTGGATTCTGGAATTGAAGATTCCTTTAATTTTTATTTATTTTATTTATTTTAATCCCATTTATATCCCGCCCTTCTCCAAAGACTCAGGGCGGCTTACAATCTAAGCACAAATCAAATGTGCTTAGCAATAGCCTTCATTCTATGTATATGCCTGCTTATTAGGGCTTTCGCGCCCCCCAAGCAGCATTATTACAAAGTCAGCTTATTGCCCCCAACAATCTGGGTCCTCATTTTACCTACCTCGGAAGGATGGAAGGCTGAGTCAACCTTGAGCCTGGTGGGATGCGAACCTGCAATAATTGCAGGCAGCTGGTGTTACTTAAGGAGGCATCAGCCCACTGCTCCACCAAGGCTCTTAACCTCATAATGCATTTCCCCTTCTATCAATATTGAGGCCAGGGTTGCAGACTCTACTGGTTCTATTGTGGATTCCCTGTATTCCCTGGGTGCACTTTACCCAACAACCTTGGTAGACTTAGCTCTACTGACTTTTATGATGGGGAAAGGACCTATGTACTTCGGCCCTAACTTTTTGCAACTTTGTCTTAATTTAAGTATCTTAATTTAAGATACTTTGTAGACACATACACTTTATCTCCTACATGGAACGTCTCCTGTGGAGCTTGTTTTTTATCTGCCTGTTTTTTCTGACTTTCGGCTGCCTTAGCTAGAGCCTTCTTCGCAGCTCTCCAGACCCATTGGAATAAACCCACCCAGTTACTTAAGGTGCTCAAGGAGGGGGGCTCCTGTGGGCATTCTGGTATTGGCATGAATTCCATTCCTGTGGCTAACTTAAATGGAGTGAAACCAATGCTGCTGTGTACTGTGTTGTTATACTGCAAACGGCTCTGCCCAGTTCATTCACTGGTAGTTGACATAGCAACACAGGTACTGCTCCACTATGGCATTAGCTCATTCTGCAGATCCATTCATACTCAGAAAAGCAAAACTGAGCCCCTGGGAGGACCCAATCATCCTTAAAAAGTCCTTCCAGAACTTAGCAGTAAATTGGACCCCATGATCTGAAATGATGCACTTAGGTGCTCCATGCAGTTGGTAGATGTGTTGCAAAAACAACTTCACTAGTTTCTGGGCTGAGGGGAGTCCAGCACAGGTGATGAAGTGGGTTTGCTTGGAAAACAGGTCTATCACAGTCCAAATCACTGTGATTCCCCCCTCTCCAGCAGCTCCATTATAAAGTCCATGGCTATCTCCTTCCAGTGTCTGGTCAGGTCAGCCACCTGCTGCAGCAGCCCTGGACTCTTCCCTGGTAATCTTTTGCTGGCCGTATAAACAGCACAGCTCCCACCATAGTTCTCAATCAATCAATTTATTACAGCCAAAGGCCAACACATCATAGTTCTCAATGTCTTTCTTCCTCTTTTCCTCCCATAACTGTAGAAAAGCTAGAAGCATTACAGCAATCCTAAAGGCAGTAGATTTCCTAGCTCGACAATGATAATTAGTGTTAATTAAATAATCATTTATTTATTATGTGTTTTCTCGTCTTCCCAAAATGACAGCGACTGTACTGTGTAAAGTTTGTCTATCATCTGCCTGTCTGTCTGCCTACCTACCTACCTATCTTATTTGTAAACTGCACTTGTCCTAATTCACACAGTGATTTCTTGGTCTAGTGATAATTTGAATCTGAATATTTAAGCATTGCAATTTATTACTTTATTTTTCTAGTAGTGTGGGAAAGGAGGAGGAGGAAAGTGCATGAATGTGTATTGTACGTTTTAGCTGAAATGTATTGCAATGGTGTCTTGTTGAACAAACAAATATTTCACTAATTCTTTGGACATAGACATTATTGTAGAAACTTGTGTACTTTGATACTTCTGAATTTTATAGGGATTTTGTTTTACAATAAACAGTTTGTTGAATGTATGTTTTATTATGGTTAGTATGATTGTTTTTGTTAAGCATTAGCTTTATATATATTTTACTGTATTTAAATATATTCAGCTATCTCTCTGAAGCAAAGGTGCATGATATGGTTCATTTGTTTTGGTTTCCACGTGAACTTTGGAAAGTATGTTGAAGTCCATATGCTAGAAATGGATGTGACCAGAGCCAATTGTGAGAGAAGTTTTTTTGAGTTATTAATAGTAAATTAAATGTGTCTGCAGCCTTATCTTACCCACATAGAAAGCTCTGGGTGCCACAAAAGAGGCTAATATTTTTGATTTGCAAGCCCGTTTTTTGCATCCTGCTTTATTTATTTTTGTTATAGTTCCTTATGTTGTGCATTTTATAATTTGGCACTTTGAATTAAATGCTGTTTTATGAGCTTATAATATAGAACTAATTTATCACTTTGTTATAGTTTATATGAAATGATTTTTCCTAATATTATGTTGAGTTGTATCATGCTGAATTGGCTGTGTGTGCTAGCTAGATAACCATGTCATACATGTCCCAAAAGTGCTTTTTCAAAAGGCAGCTGGACTTTATTTTTCCTTGAGGATGTTTTGCTTTTCATCCATGGAAGAATTTATATTCCTTGAAGTCATCTGCTTGTTAGCATTCTTTCTGAGAATCATTGAGGCCACTTGAAGATTTATCTATGCCCTCAGGGTCACGTCAATAATGTAAATGGGTGTGGAACCTTATTAGAACTGCTGAAAGGATTGTATTGTAAACAGGAGATATGAGACAGCTGAATCTTGACTCACAGAAGCATTTTTCGGCAGCCCCAGGTAACCGCTTCCAAAGCTAACTCTCCCCCTCACCACACCTTGAATTTGGACACTAAAGAGCTGATGCAAATAGGAGCCACCAGACAGGCCCTGGGAGCAAAACAGCAAAGGTGCAGACAACTAGTCGTATATTTCTTTTTAAAAAAAAATATGTTTTATTAATTTTTAACATACACCTTAATATTTGGTAAACATCGTGTTGTCTGAATTAGTGTTTAGAAAACAATAACAATTAATTTCTATAATTCTGTAGTCCATATAGTAGCTTTACTTGATTTCCTCTTCTTCCAATAATATTCTCTTTTGCCAACCTTAAATTAATACAGTTCTTATTTAAATAAATGACCATTGAATGTAAACATTTTTCTCATGTTTCTGCAAATAATAACCACATCAATATAAAGCTTCTTTTCATCGATCATCTTGATTGCCTTGTCATAAATCCTATTTACATTCTTATTTAAATTTGTTTTTCCCACAATATTCAAAACATTCTTACTGGTTAAGATTTTCTCAAAATTAGTTACACTTAAGTATTTAAGTCTTTTTTTTCATACGTCATCACATTTTTACATTGCTCATGTCCTAAAGAAAAATAAGAGGAAAAAAACAGAGAAAAGATTTCTTTTATGTAAACCATCCCAACATTTTTATATTTCTCATGTCAAAAAACCAAACACAAAAGAAAAAAGAAAGAAGGCATACTATATATTACTTGAGGGGTTTATCTCTCTTAAACTAATCTTCATTTATGTTCAAAATCTTTCTATTTCTTTAACCATATTCAAACAAATGTTTAATTTTTAAATACTCCCTCTGGTAATTCCCATCTAATTTCTTAATTCTCACTTTAGCCTTTTCCCCCCCCAACATCTTCCCTGTTCAATATGCTTCGATGAATCAAAGAATCTTCCCATAATCTTATAAATGTTGTTGCAGTTACAAAAGGCAAAACAAATAAGATGTTTTTATAGGAAGGTTTTGCCCCTTTGTATTCATTGAATTTTTTCCCCTTTTTTCCTTTCTTGATTTTATTTATTATTTTTTGTCTCTTAAGTTCTCATAATTCTTCTGGCAAAGTCCATTTTGCCATATTTTTTTCTTATCCTCAAACTTATTTTGTAATCTTGAAGTGTAGTTTGTCTTTTCCATGTCCAGAATTCCCTGTATTTTTTTTCCACCTGGGTTGTCATACTTCCTTGTATTGTTAAATTCCATCTTAAAATCTCTCTCCTCTGTCTCATATTCTATTTTTATTTTCTGAGAATTTTTATGTTGTAAAGTTAAATTGGAGATGTGTTCATTTATATTTTCAAGGTTATGTTTAATTTCTTCGTGGTTTGAAATTATTGTTGTTTGGATTATTTGCAACATAGCATAGATCTTCTTCTGGAAAGTATTTGTTTTTTCTTGGTATATTCTTTCTGCAGATCTCTAGTTTTCCATGATAGCTAAAAATCAGGATTTTAATTTATCTGCAGACAGCTTTAGAGTTACAGTTGAGTTAGTATTTGTAATCTAGAAAGGTCAATTCTTTTTTTTTTAGAGTTTATAATTCCCACTTTGTAGAAAGCCCAAGATGTTTTCTTTTTTCTTTTCTTTTCTTTTCTTTTTTTTGTCACAGCTGTTCTCTGTTATTAAGACATTGAAGTTCACTAGAATCAAATGTATCTTTTCCTGGGCCTTGCCAGTCCCTGTAATACAGCAGCTGTTGTTATATTCATCCACCACTAGATGTCAGCACCTGTTCTTTTCAGTAATAGACAATTATTTACTTCTATTTTCATGATATAAGAGGGAAATCTTAACAGATTCTACTGATTTCAAACTTATTCAAATTAAGTCTTATATTCTTTTCATTTCAATATATTTCTGTTCCCCTTGAAAGGTTTAATTCGCTGCTTCCATGTGCAGGAGGGTAGGGCAAAGGTCCCCCTCCTTCTCACTTTCGGAGGCTTTTTGCTTCTTGTGGTTTTTCTTTTTCTTTTTCCCCAGGAAATCAATTTCCAAGTAGAAGAGAGAAAATTAAGCTAGCCTCTTCTCCTGCCAGTTTCTGGAGGGCTTTTCCCGAACTGATCAGATTGACCGCCGTCTCTCCACCACTGGAAAAAAGGGAGAATGGGGAGGGAATGGCTCTGTGCAACGATGCAGAGCAGAGATGAGCACTTGCCTGCTGCCCTGCATCACCCCGCATCTCCCTTCTTCATTCTATGGCAGCCCCATTTCCTGCCGCTTCTCCCGGCACTGCTATAGAGCTTGGTGCACCATCGCCCAGCTCCTCCCTCTTCCCCAAAGCAAAAAATTTCTTCACTAACCTGCTTTCCAGCTCTGGCGCATTTCTCTCCTGCTGCAGGGAAACGGAGTTCATGAAACTAAAAAAAGTTCAGTCAGACCTTCCAACTTCTAGCGGAAAAAGAAAGATTCACAAAGTTGGAAGGTGTGACTGAACAGAGAACAGCGCAAGCCACAGGAGATTGGTGGAGAAGGAGGAAGCGGCTACCACCAGGCAGGTAATCTGTGGGGCAGAGCAGGAAGAAAGCCCCTCTAGAAAGCCCTGCCTTTTGCCTTCACTCTCACCTTGCTCCAAACTGGTGAAGGGGGACCAGGTCTACCCTACTCATCCTCTGTACAGTAGCATGGCAGTCCAGCTCAGGAGGGGAGTGAAAGGGAGCAAGAAGTGACCTGGCTGGGGTGGCTCTGAAGGAAGCGGGGAGCGTGGGGCAGCGCCATCCCCTCCCCCGCCTTCCTCACCTCGTTGTGGCGGCAGAGGCGCAATGTGCCATGCGGCCTCCTGCCACGAGCGGCTGCAGCAGAAGTGGGTCAGCAGCCATGCAGGCTTCTGCTGGATGCGGCTGTTGGTGCCGCCGCAGCAATATTAGGCACCACCTGAAAATAAGACCAAATGCCTCTTTTGGAGGCAAAAATAATATAAGACTGGGTCTTACTTACATGGTATCAAACTCAACCTCTCCTCAGCCCATCCCCCTACCATGAATGAGGAGGCTGAAAAGACTACCCAGCTCCTCCAACATTATCTGAGGTGCTGCTGCACTTTTAGCTAAGACAACCAGCCATTGTTATTGGCACTTGCAGAATTATTATTATTATTATTATTATTATTATTATTATTATTATTATTATTATTATTATTATTATTATTATTTTGTATTTTTGTATTATGAAATAATATTTAAAATATTATTTCAATCAATCTTTTCAGGTTTCTATGTAAATAAGTTTTTATTCAAACTCATCTGTCAAAGGTATTTTTTCCTTTTTTGACTAAGGTGAGTACCTATGTCACTTATTAATCCTTTTGAGATAAAAGTTCCCATGTGCAAACATAGCAATAATTTTTCACTGTTCCATTCTTTGTTTTGAAAAGAAGTGCATTCTATATATACAGAATATTTTCTCTTAAAATGTATGTATCCTTTGTAATTGTCAGTTGACTTGTATAAGCTAATTTAGCTTATATTAGACCTATATATTATATCTTAGGGATTTCATCTCATTATTTTTATGGCATGTTCAGGTAAGCAGGAAAGACCCTCATCAAGAATTTTTCCATTCTGTGATAACTAGCAGGTATTAAATTTACTGCTTTATCCTACCTTATCTACAAGTTAAGTGATAAACTAGTAACAGAGTTGTTTTATATTTTGTTCAAAAATAGGAATATATATAATTGACTGCATACCTATGTAAAATAATTTTTACACATAGAAAACAAGAAATCAGGGAGGAAAAGATAGATTCTACTGTTTTATATGGCATACTTAAAAAGTGTAGCATTTGTGGGGATGGGAATGACCATTCCACAAAGGAATGCATCATATCATAGTTAAAGTATTGGATTAAATCTCCAGGTTACTGGAGAACTTCGCTTATAAAAATTTTGTCCTAAATAAACAAAACTATTCCTGCAGCTTAAGTAATTGTTTGAAAAGTAGAGGGTGATGCACAAAGATTAAGTGTGTTCTAAAATCTTACAGTGTTAACAGAAATGTTGAGATACAAATGTTGCAGACAGCTGCTTGTGAAGAACTCTGTTGAATTGGATCCAATGTCCATCTAGTCCAGTGTTTCTCAATTTTGGCCACTTTAAGATATGTGAACTTCAACTCATGCTACTTGGGGAATTTTAGGAGTTGAAGTCCAAATATCTTAAAGTGGCCAAGATTGAGAAACATTGATTTAGACTTAACAATGCATCCCACAATAAGCAACCAAATTTATGAAAAGAAAAGGGAGTTTGGTCCTCAATCATCCTGTTCAATCATCTGCAGCAACAAATTATTTTAGCTTACTCTATATTTTTTATAGTTAAAGAATAGCTAATATTACTTTTTATTTTTTAATGCCATTATGCCTTAATTTAGCAATTATTTTATTTGTAATTTAGATGGTTGTGATACTATCCCAGAATCTGATTTTGAGGAAAGACCAGCCACACAAAGCTCAACAATATTTATCAATTAACAGGCATCTGGATAAGCAAGATATCAAATTTAGTAAGATGAATGAATTTCCATAGGGCAATTATCATAAAATGTTTCATTATGTTTGCATGAAGACTAATAGACTTTATTGCCTCAAGAATTTCGTACAAAGTTTGCACTTTCCAGAGGGATCATCCAAGGTGTTCTGTCTTGTAGAGCAGGTTCTCTTTTTTTTTCAAAAATATTTTTATTAAACAAATTTTAAATTAAAAAAAACAAGAACATTATTACAAAGTACTGAAAAGTGCATCAAATAGAAAAACACCAAGACATCCTTAGACACCAAAAAAACAAAAACAACAACATTAGGCAGGACCGGGGAGTGTAATACTACCCCTAATTTCTTTTTCTCGTGCATCCCAGGCTAAGTAAAGCAGGTTCTCAATCCAAGGGTATTCTTGGTCTCGTGGCTTTTCTGTAGAGCAGATAGGGGCCATAGTCAGTTGCAGCCATTCCTGAGCTAGGAGGCTTTGTTTATGGTCATTTGTGCCTTTCTTCTTAGTTGAAATAAACTTGTTTTTGAGTGGCTGTTTTTAAGCCCATTCAGAAACTGTAGCTGATTGAGAATGCAATACTCTTAAGTGGTAATGGTATATCAAGTTTGTTTCTGTGACATTGTTTGATTTGCACTAGATGCTGACTGGCTTATAGATGCTGGTTTTTAACATTCTTTATGGCCCAGGACTTGGGTATCTATCAAATCACCTTCTCCAAGTTGCTTCTGCTCAAGATACAAGGGGAAAAATACACTGCAGAATCTGGTCTTTAATGACACTATCAAATACTTTGAACACTGCACCATCCTTCTTTGGAAGAACCTCTGGAACATTCCTTCTCTGTACCATTCCTCTTCTCTAGAACACCCTTGTACAGTAGTTGATTAAGGATTTTGATATTGGGGTGGGGTTTTTTGTTGTTAGTTCTGACTTTCTGAATTGATTGTATTTCAATCTAATTGCTGGAATAAGGAGTTGTTACTGAGTAGAATAGCATACAAATAGCATACTTGAGTTCATTCAGCAACTATTTGAAATTATAATGGTGCTGAATGAAGAGATTCATGAACCCTGTCCAAAGTTCAGGAAGGAGAGCTGACTAATCCACTCCTTAGCCTCTCTAGACAGTTTGGAGACCATGCTTGCTTAATGATTGCAATGGGGAAAACAGGGATTAAGGTTGTTAAGCAAAGCGATTGTGTGGGCATCTCACTTGACAAACATCATGACTAGTGATCATAGTGGTCTATGGCTCTTTGTAAAAGAAATTCAAATGCCATGAAGTTTCTATACCTTTCAAAGATCAGAACTGTGTGCTCCAGGACAGGGCTTTTCAACCGGTGGTACACATACCACTTGTGCTATATTAACAAGTGGCAGGTGGTACGCAGCCCTGCCCTGCCAAGTGTAGTGGGGGAAGGAAAGAGCCAGCACAGGCAAGGACTTACTGTGAGAGAGTCCTCCAGAGCTGTCGAGTGGCTGGGGAGAGGCAAAGGCCCCAGGCTCACTTCTGGCTCACCCTCCCCCATGAGAAAGGAGGAGGAGGGGCGGAGACATGAGAGGCTATAAAAGGAAGCAATTTGGGTGGGAGAGAGAGAGAGAGAAAAAGAAGCTGCCTTGGGAGGAGGTGGAGCCAGCTCTAGCTCCACCAAAGGGAAAGAAGTAGGGGGGTGAGAGGAGATCAAGCAGGCCGGCCATAAGCCAATCTACAACTTCTGTGGCAGCCACCTGTGCTGGCAGCAACAAACAGGCAAGAAATGCAGCAGGAGAGGGATTGCCCTCCACAAGGAATGTAGAAAGGTAGCAATGAAGAAAGGCAGCATCAGCTGGAGGTGAGACACGGAAGGAGGGTGGGACATGGAGAGTGGAAGGATTCTTATGTGCTTTTGTGATTTTGAAGTTCTGGGATTTGTGCAATGTGGGCTTTGTGTTCTTAAGGAGTGTTTGGCAATTTCTATTTGGCTGATGGCTGATGTCTTATGTTAGCTTCTATTGCTCTGCTATTGTTAGCTGTAAGTTTTGCTGCAAGGGATTTTGAAGTACTTTTCTCCTGAATGGATTTTGCCTGTAACATTCCTTTACTTATGAATGGAGCCATTTGGGGAGGCTGCCTTAGCCAGCAGCAAATACTTACTACATTTTTTTTCTTCCTTAAGTATCAGCTGCGCTCCTTAACTTTCCTTTCTAGCCATTAGCTAATTCATAAAGGGGAATATGCCTTTGTAAGCTAGTTCACTCAGCAGCTTGTCTTTTCTGTCTCTGGAGGCTTTTCCTTGTTTGATGAATATATGGAAGAGAGAAAATGTGTGTGTGTGTGTGTGTGTGTGTGTGTGTGTGTGTGTGTGAATTCTTCCTTCAGAAGGAGGTGGGCATGAGAAAGGGAGGGAGGGAAGGAAATCCTGCTTTAGCACTTGGCACCAGCAGCCCTGCCATTGACTTTCCTTGTCAAAAGGTTGCAAAACAGGATCACATGACCCTGGGACACTGTGACCATCATAAATATGAATCAGTTGTCAAGCATCCAAATATAAATCACATGACCCTAGACATGCTGCAATGGTCATAAGTGTGAAAAATCGTCATAAGTCATTTCAGTGCAATTGCAACTTTGAACAAGTATTTTTTCTGGTCATCAAATTTTTGACATCTTGCTAGGTGGTACTCGAATATTGCCATATCCTAAAAGTGGTACAATTGGTGAAAAGGTTGAAAAGCCCTGCTCTAGGAAACTCTAAAATAACTGTAAATTAAGAACTAGAGAATTTTTAGGGAAAATTGTTGAGAAGGCAATTATCTTCCATTTTCAGCATGCCCTTGAAGAAACAAAATATCTGATCTTTTTCAGTCAAATTTCAGACTGAAAGATAACCCTGAGCTATCATTGATTATACTTGTAGATCTGTGGTAGGACTGGGATAGGATAGTACATTCATCTTGGCCTTTCTTGCTTTTGATTCTTATCAATAGTGATATATTTTTGGATCAACTTCAAAGGTTGAGAGTGAACAAATTCAATTAGTGTTGTTAAAAAAGAGAAAAATGGTCTAATCTCAGAACTCTACTCTCTCAAGAGGATGAGAACAAGCAAGCTATCCTTGCCCTTCTTTGGTAAAGGTAGGTGAGAAGGGAAGGGAAGGGAACGGGAGGATTCTCTACATAAGGAGAGGTTTCACACAAATTAGCTCACAGGGAAATAATGTTCCGTACTTGTGGATTACTTTTTGTTTGTTAGGAAGGAAAAACTTTCAAGATTGGTTTTGGTGAGAATTACTTCTGAATTTCAGCTATTTACTGAGAAAAGGAGTAAAATGTTATAAATCTGATATGGGATCATTACACATAGGCACGCACACTTGCGCATACACACAAATTAATCACTTGAGATTGTAATCAATATTTTGGTATTTACCCAGAATTAGATTTTTGTAGGTGCTTCTGTTTAATTCATATCTTATGATTTGATTAAGGAGGATATATTTTTGATATATTTGGTGCATGTTTTCATTCACTGAAAACTAAATGCAAAATATGGATATTTACTCATTGTGAATGTCTATTGAATGTCTATTGTTTTAAAGATGCCAACTATGAGGTTTTCTGATATGCACTCTAGCAGTGATATAATGAGATTTCTTACATGAAATATTAGAAAACCAGTCTTGTATACATTTCCTCTTTACTATGTTCAAATATCTTAATGCTTTTTGTAAATGACATTGATTTATGAGCCTAGTTTGTGCAGACATTCAAAGACCTACATCAGGAAAATATTTGGGTAAAATACCGCCAACGTAGTCCATATTGAGTCCATATTGACTCCACCTCTTCCTTCCCCAGTCATTATCATTTTCTATAGAGGGACAATTGAAAGCATCCTGTCGTATTGTATTACTGTATGGTTGGAAATATTATTGTTTCAGACGGAAGGCTGTGCAGAGAGTGGTAAAGATAACAAAAAAGATTATTGGCAGTTCACTTCCTTCTATCTAGAACATGGCATATCAACGCTGCTTGACCAGGATCCTCAGTACTGTCAGGGATATTATACATCCTTTCCATGACTGGTTTTCTTTGTTACCTTCTGGGAGGAAGGAATATATATATATATTCTTTTGAGAGTGGGCATCAGAATTTCATTTTTTAACGTGTGCCAGTGTGTTTAAGGTTATCTTATAATTAATGCACTATACTATTTTATGGTTCTTGACAGAAATTAGGGATTTGGCTGAATAGATAAATGTTCTTTCTCCTTCTGCTCTTTACTTAGGATATGTAGGATGACTATATATGATAAGGTAAAGGTAAAGGTTCCCCCGCACATGCGTGCTAGTCGTTTCCGACTCTAGGGGCCGGTGCTCATCTCCGTTTCATAGCCGAAGAGCCAGCGTTTGTCCGAGGACGTCTCCGTGGTCATGTGGCCGGCATGACTAGACGCCAAAGGCGCACGGAACGCTGTTACCTTCCCACCGGAGTGGTCCCTATTTTTCTACTTGCATTTTTACGTGCTTTCGAACTGCTAGGTGGGCAGAAGCTGGGACGAGTAACAGGCGCTCACTCTGTTACGCGGCACTCGGGATTCGACCCGCCAAACTGCCGACCTTCTGATCGACAAGCTCAGCGTCCTAACCCACTGAGCCACCGCGTCCCTCCTATATATGATAGGCTATGCTAAAAGATTATTCAAAGTATTCATATATTAATGGTACCTCTGGTTTGAAAGAAGACAGGGTACTTGGTGTTGTGATTCAGGGTCAGCCTGTGGGTTTGGCAGTTGCGTCGGATGATTCAGAGGAGGAGGAGGGGGGTGTTGGAGACCTTGCTGAGGATAGTATTGAGGCTCCACAGAGCCCTCAACCAGGCCCCTCCCATCTGGTCACGACGCAGACCCAGCTGTGTGAGCCTGACAGCGTGGATGAAGATGACCCACAGCTGGCCCTGTTCAAGGACGCCCGACGCAGGAGGCAGTCAATCAGGAGTAAACAGAGGAAGGCAATGGGGCACCTGGGAAGGAGGCAGAGAGAAGCCACGCCCTGAACTGTTTAAAAGGGGAATGTGTGGGAGGGCTGGTTTGCTGAAGGCAACCGTTTGAATAGCTCCTGTTTCATGGTTCGTGTTTGCTCTCTTTGCTCTGTTTGCTCTGTTTTATGTTAATAAATTTGGCAGGCTTAGTTCCAGCCTCTTGCCGTTTTGTAAAAGGGGTTGTCCCTGCCTTTTCTGCAGGGCCGGTAGTAGGCTGGTACAGAACACTTGGAAGAAGGAGAGGTAATTTAGAAACTTAAATTCTGAAAGTAAGTGATGTAAACCTCAGAGTTTCACTTCAGTCCGGTTTGTACATTAATTTGGCTCAGATCTTCTGATATTAAATGATATTATTGTAAGGACCTGCCCCAACTAGATCTCCCAAGAAAGCAGAACTCTTGAAACACTGTCTTAAAAGGAAACTTTTATTAAGAGTTAGTGATGGCAAGAAAGCAAAGGAAGATCTGAGATTTGGCGCATAGAGGATTATATCAAAAAGGCAATGCACAGCTCCTCCCCTCAATATCCAACCGTTCCACTGAAATCCACCCAATCCACAGTTGCCGCCGTGTTATGAGAAGCTTCTCAAGGTCTCTTGGTTTCATTTTCCAACAGTCCCAGGGTCTGTCATCTGGAGATAAGGCAGATGTTTTCAGGTCGCATTTCTCTCATCCAGAGGGAGGTCATCTTATACAGAGCAGGGAAAGGCAAATAACAGTTCCGATACCCTCCCCCAACAGTATGGCAAGTCCCGAAAATACATAGGCAAAAGCAAGCAAGGGAAGAACGGAAAGATTAAGGCAAATTCATGTGAGGGGCTCTGACATTTATACTTAAAAGGATTTTAATGAACCAAATATACTAACCAAAGACATATTTTTTTCTTGTTTATTTCAAATTATTTCAAAAAAATTCCCTGAAATAGCTATCTATTCATATGGAAATTCAGATAAAGGTTTTGAAACTGCTTTTAAAGACAATTTAAGCTGTTCTGGCAGCAGCAATAAGGGAGGAAAGGAATATTTGTGTTTAGTCTACTTTATCTTTGTATGGGTGAAGATGAATCCGCATGTCCATTATAAGTAATGGGCAGGTAGTTCATGGCATCTATAAATAAATTGAGGACAGATAACAGTATTACTGTATAACTTGGTTGATTTAATCTCAGCAACTGGCTTGATACACATTGGAGTAGGTAAGCTAAGGACTGGTTCATTCATTGTATCTGCCACGTTTCTTGGTAAAATGGTAGTTTAATGGCAGGGCCAAGAAACAGATGCAGCAGGGATTCCAGGAATGTCTTTATTGTTGAAGGGTAGAATAACATCATCTTGAAATTCTATCAGTTTCTTTTCTATTTTATACAAAACTAAATCAAGGAAGGGTTATTCTGATATTTTTTTTTATTATACTTCTGCTTTCTCATGACTGAGTTGCTGTTTCTCTTCTAACAGTTCATTGCTTTTGCATGTTCTCAACAACATATCTACATCCTTTCTCAGATAGCTTCAATGGAGTATCAATCAATGATATCAAACTATCAGTGAAAGCCAATGTGGTCTAGTGGTTAAGGCACCAGACTAGAAACCAGGAGACCATGAGTTCTAGTCCCACCTTGGGCTTGAAACCTGGCTGGATATCTTTGGACCAATTACACTCTCTCAGCCCAACCCAGCTCACAAGGTTGTTATTGTGGGGAAAGTAGGAGGAGGAAGGAGTATTAAGTATGCTTGCCATCTTGACATTTATAAAAAAACAATAAAGGTGGGATAATCTAGACCCGTGCCAATCGGGTTTCAGGCCCGGCTACAGCACGGAGACGGCATTGGTCGCTCTGGTAAATGATCTCTGGAGGGCCCGGGACAAGGGATATTCCTCTGTCCTAGTCTTATTAGACCTCTCGGCGGCTTTCGATACCATCGACCATGGTATCCTGCTGCGGCGCCTCAGGGGACTGGGAGTGGGAGGCACAGTTCTTCGGTGGTTCTCCTCCTTTCTCCTGGGACGCTCGCAGTCGGTGTTGGCAGGGGGACAAAGGTCGACCCCAAGGTCTCTCGTTTGTGGAGTTCCTCAGGGGTCGGTCCTCTCGCCTCTCCTGTTCAACATCTACATGAAACCGCTGGGTGAGATCATTCGTGGTTTTGGAGTAGGTTACCATCAGTATGCTGATGACACCCAGCTTTTCATCTCGACTCCAAACCACATCAGTGATGCCCTCGACGTGATGTCCCATTGCCTGGAAGCGGTCCGGGAATGGATGGGGAGGAACAGGCTTCAACTCAACCCGGACAAGACTGAATGGCTGTACATACCGGCATGCCAGGATATTCAGAGTATTCCATCCCTTAATATTGGGGGTGAGTTATTGCCCCCCATAGATAGGGCCCGCAACCTGGGTGTCCTCCTAGATTCACAGCTCTCCTTAGAAGATCACATAGGAGCTGTGACCAGGGGTGCTTTCACTCGGGTTCGCCTGGTGCGCCAGCTACGACCCTATCTGGACCTGGATGCCTTGCGTACAGTCACCCATGCACTTGTGACCTCTCGTCTTGACTACTGCAACGCTCTTTACATGGGGCTGCCCTTGAGAACCACTCGGAAGCTTCAGCTGGTACAGAGTGCAGCTGCACGAACACTTTTGGGGGCTTCCCGATACTCCCATATTACACCTCTCCTCCGTGAGCTGCACTGGCTTCCAGTTGCCTTCCGAGTGAAATTCAAGGTGCTAGTGATGACATACAAAGCCCTACATGGCATGGGTCCGGATTACCTACGGGAGCACCTATTGCCAGCGTCAACACCCCTCCGTCCTGTGCGCTCCCACAGAGAGGGCCTCCTCAGGGTGCCACCGGTCAGAGAATGCCGGCTGGTGGCCCCCAGGGGGAGAGCATTCTCGGTGGGTGCGCCAACCCTTTGGAATTGCTTGCCAGCCGAAATCCGGATGGCCCCCGACCTCCGCACCTTCCGACGTGACTTAAAAACCTACCTATTCCAGCAAGCCGGCCTGGCCTGATAGATTTTGGGGTTTCATTTGTTTTACTATTGCTTTATTGTATACTTACCTTGCTCTGTACACCGCCCCGAGTCCTTCGGGAGAAGGGCGGTATATAAAACAAACAAACAAACAAACAAACAAATAAATAAATAAATAAAAATAAATTTAAAAACTGGGTGAGAGTAAAGCCCTAATCCACTGTGATTCTGTCTTCTGTTGAGCAGCTTAACTGATTTCAAGTGTACATATCTAATGTTAGAGTAGTAAGATTCGGGGAGGGGGGAATCAATTTCTGTGTTGTCTTTTTTGTTGAAGCAGTCTTACCTGTAGAGTACTGGGGATGCTAATGTTTATTTCTCTGTACAGTTTAAACAATGATTTCAATGATTCTCTATTATGTCACTCTTATTTTAGTCTCCCAGAATTTGATAATCTTCCCATTTTGTTTAACAACTACACAAATATTTTAAGTGATATATTAATCCATTTGGGATAAGTAGTTATTATTATCTCCTTCTAGTCTTGCTGTGCTATGTATGTGTGGGTTAGTGGGGGAATTCCAAGGAGAGATAAGTGATAATGTCAGGAATGTATAGCAAGAATATAATTCCAGCATGTTTACTCAAGTTGCGAAGGAAGGTGTTGGAGACAGATAAGTGACAATGGCACTATAAAGGAGAAAGCAGGTGATAAATCACTCATATATTTTAACCAAGAAACCATATCAATAAAGTATAGTGATTGATGGTATTTTAACAGGTCCCACTGTTAGTGTTAATCTAGTGTTTATGGCACACTATATTAACATTTTGTGATGTCTGGTTGCTGATCTTGCCATGCAGAAAAAAGAAATTGAAACTCCAAAGGTAGAATTACAGTGGGAACATGAGACAGAAAAAATCAAACATGAAATAGCTAAACTGCACTTGCATATATTAGGTAAAGGTAAAGGTTCCGCCGCACATGCGTGCTAGTCGTTTCCGACTCTAGGGGCCGGTGCTCATCTCCGTTTCAAAGCCGAAGAGCCAGCGCTTGTTCGAGGACGTCTCCGTGGTCATGTGGCCGGCATGACTAGACGCCAAAGGCGCACGGAACGCTGTTACCTTCCCACCGTAGTGGTCCCTATTTTTCTACTTGCATTTTTACGTGCTTTCAAACTGCTAGGTTGGCAAAAGATGGGACGAGTAACAGGCGCTCACTGCTACGCGGCACTCGGGATTCGACCCGCCAAACTGCCGACCTTCCGATCGACAAGCTCAGCGTCCTAACCCACTGAGCCACCGCGTCCCTTGCATATATTAGGCATCAGCAATTGAAATGGATTAGAATTGCGCATTGTTCTTAGTATTAGTTGTTATTGTTTGGCAAGGTTTGGAATATAACTATCAATCCCAGTTTAAAAATGTAATGGGAATGTGAAGCTTTTTTAAAAAATTCACAACTGTATGCTAACAAATGCTTTAAAATAATTAATCAGTTTTCTGCATGGATTTAATGATAGAAACAGAAGAAGAGACCATTAGGAAGATCCTGTAATATATAACTACTTTAATAAATAGCAAAAATGATTGTACTTTTATCCAAAAGATAAAAGGATTGAAGTATAAAGAATTTAATTCAAGATCACAGATAAAATCAACAGTTAACCATATTTCACTGTTCAAAACTTACTTCATTTTACATAAAGAAAGATTAGATGTTTTTTAAAATGTCACCAATTCAAAACCATAAGGAATTGTAAAATACAAATAGGTCTTATTTATGATTAATTCAGTGTTATTCTACATGGGACTGAGAATTATGTTTTCTTACTTTTTATCTTGATCAGGTTGACAGCGTTTCTGCTTATATTCTTTATGAACTTCTCTTAGAACTGTTTTATGTTCTTCCAATCATTTTTAATTAAAAGTTTATCTCTGCATAATAATTGTTTATATAATGTCAGCACCTCAAATTAGGCCAGATACCAGAAAGACTACTTGAACTCAACTTTAATATTATGTAGTATATGTAATATACTGTATTGGGCCTAGTTTACTTGAACTGTACCATGTGGGTTTTGAATGCTGTGAGATTGCTTAAGCAGGGAGTTGGGTAACGGTGGCTGACTCCTCAGACAAGCTGTCTCCAGGACCACCATTGGTTGGCTCTATAACTGCAATAGGTTCCTTTAAACCTATTGGCCGCTGCCTAGTGGCCAGAGTATAAATAGCTGCATAGAAGCCTTGGTTAACAGTTCAGTTCTGCATTCAGTAAAGCATGTTCTTGCCTGAACTCTCTCTCATCTCCTGCTTGCTGCAAAGAACCCAGTACATAACAGTATAATAAAACAAATCTTGGAAATCTGACAGAGTTTGCCTCTGTCCCCTCTTATGCCAAAGACAACCAAAGTGGGGTAATCTCTTTTTCTCCACTTGTTTTTAGAGCTGGGTTGATGTTCTCTTAATTGATCTTGCATTCTTTCCTCATCTTTATCTCCATAGCCTTCTATATTTATATGACTGGGAACATGTAACAGTGGAATAGGAGTTCTTAGCTCTCTGTGGAATTTAACATTAAGCAACATAAGGAATAGAAAGCAAAGATTAATTAAGAATCTGCTTCAGCTAGATTATTTTTCTCCCATAGAGCCATTCTTATTATCTTCTCCGTGAGAAGGATATCCTAAGAAGACAGCTATTCTAGCTGTTATTTAGCTAGCCAAATATAATTTAGTAATGATTTATAAGGTAACTGGCAGGATTTGAATTGCCAAACACAGGCAATGGTTAAATATAAAATGATATTTCTTTAATGTTATTCTGATACTCAACCTACAAATCATGAATTATAGTATTATAGTAAATAGTTTTCTATGGCAAACAAGCAAGAATTGAATGTAAGATGTGTAAGATGAGTTCTAGTAATTTCAGCAGATTGAATTATATTTCCAGACGTTTCTTATACTGCACTATTTATAACATATCTCCCAGTTTGACCATCCTCTCCCTGCACGTGTGATTTTCAACTCCCAAACTTTTCAGAAATGGCCATATCACTATGGGAATTGGGAGGGCGCCCTTGATTGGGAAGATTCTGTAGGCTATATAGATGCATATGTGTGAAATTGAATTTCTCATCTAAAATGTATCAAAACACTGGCTACATAATCATTTTTTTCTCTATATACTCAGAGCATGAGGCATCCAAAGATAGGTTGTAAAAATATTGAATGGTCAATTTATATAACTATTTTTGGATTATAAATTATTTTACTATCCGGCCCTCTCAATTCCTGGCAAATAGATGGGGAAGAAATGGAGGTAGTGACAGATTTTATTTTCCTGGGCTCCAAGATCACTGCAGATGAGGACTGCAGCCAAGAAATTAAAAGACGCTTGCTCCTGGAGAGGAAAGCCATGGCAAATCTAGACAGCACACTAAAAAACAGAGACATCACCCTGCCAACAAAAGTGCGTATAGTCAAGGCTATGGTCTTCCCAGTTGCAATGTATGGCTGTGAAAGTTGGACCATAAGAAAGGCTGAGTGCCAAAGAATTGAGGCCTTTGAACTGTGGTGCTGGAGAAGACTCCTGCGAGTTCCTTGGACTGCAAGGCGATCAAACCGGTCAGTCCTAGAGGAGATCAACCCTGACTGCTCTTTAGAAGGCCAGATCCTGAAGCTAAAACTCAAATACTTTGGCCACCTAATGAGAAGGAAGGACTCACTGAAGAAGAGTCTAATGCTGGGAAAGATTGAGGGCAATAGAAAAACAGGATGACAGAGAATGAGGTGGCTGGATGGAGTCACTGAAGCAGTAGGCGTGAGCCTAAATGGACTCCAGAAGATGGTAGAGGACAGGAAGGCCTGGAGGAACGTTGTCCATGGGGTTGCGATGGGTCAGACACGACTTCACAACTAACAACAACAACAACATTATGAGCAAGTAACATATTTCCTGGAGAGCTCTTCAAGGGAGAATTATGGCTATTCTTTTCCTGTAATTTTTAAAGATGTAGCTTATGATGACAACATGGTTTAAGTTGATATCTGTATTTAAAATATAACAGATATATAAGATCTTCTTATCGGAATTTATATATATGTACCAGAAATGCAAAATGCTCCTTCTACATTTGTTTATATAAGTGTGAGGAAATGGGCAAAGGCTGTTAAGCAGTTGGTAATCAAAGCCAACTGTTACCTGAATTTATCTCAACAAGCTTTTAATTACAAATAAATGAAATATATAGTTGCATTTATTTATATACAACTATGTGTTATAAATATTAATCTGATGTGAACCATTTAATGCCCTTAATCTATTGCAGATGTAATGGTCATTGAAGTATTTCTGTAAACCACCTCTGTTGGCATTCCCCAGTCTTCCTTTAGTATAGATTCAATTTTAGCCAACTGTTCCAGGATACATTTATGCCAGGGTATGCATCTGTGACATATGTTTTCTCAAAAATCTGAAGTAATTTCAAATCTATCTACTTTGTATCTAATTAGAATAGAAACGGCACAAAAGGAAAACTACAAATATAGCGTGGTGAATTGATGGACATTACAGGCCAGGATCTTAACAAAATGAACAATTGTCCAAATAATGATTTCCTGCTGTGGACTTTTATACTTGCCTTGTTAAATCTTATTTTCTTTTCTGTGGACCACAGCAGCATGTCTGATACTGAATCAGCAAAACTCTTCACTTTTTAGAAAACATTTAACTTATTGAATACTAACTATTTAAAGAGTTTTTATTCACTATGAAAATACAAGAGTTCAAACATACAGAGCAATTGTTAACATAATTATTGTCACATTGTACTAAATTAATTTCACTTGATAAAAATGATCTATCACCATCTTCTCTCTATCACAGTATTTACTTTTGCTTAAACATATAAAATACATTTTTTACTTATAATAACAGTTAAAATGTCATATTAGGAAGGGAACAAGGTAGAATTAAATCTCATGCTAGAAGGAAAATAAATAGGCTGCTAAAATTATTAGCGTTTGAGGATTTCATTAAGACTTCCTTTCCCAACATAATGTTTAGTAATTATTAATGGGATTTTCAAGGGAATAACAATTAAGTAGTCATACATATTTCTGTTGGTAGCATAGAATTAGCTTTCATAACTTATTATTTTATACTTTGTTTTGAATTACATTGTAATTGGTAAGATTTAAGCAAGAAACTTTAGATCTTAATCAAATGCCCCCCTATTTGTTAATTCAACGGGCAAGAAAAACGATTTGAGTATTTGGGCAGAATCTGACTTCACTCTTAAAATCTACACAATTATGTCATTCCTTTCTGGAGAATATTTCTGGTTTTTTTTACTGCCCTATGGCAATAATCACATCATTATATTTTCCAAATATTACTTTTTCACTCTTCATTTCAGTTGGGTGCTCACCTTCTTTTAGTACTTAATTTGGGGCTTTAAATGTAGAGGAACTTGTCATCTTTGACTTGGATACAGTGAAATTCTTTGTCTTTTTGATAGAAGAAAGATAGGAATTCTCTACTATTTTGGGAGGATAATAAGAAACTGGAGCTAGCAGACTTTCCTTCCTATGAAAATTGCTATTATATGACCTTATTTTGAACTTGGATTTAGTCAATATCACTCCCTGCTACTTGCTGCTATAGATTGTGAGAATTTAAGAGTTCCCCTGAGTGTTGAAGTAAGCTTTTGACAAATCACAAGAATATCAAAGTTAGGAAGAAAGTCTGTTGCCATTTAGTAGATACTTTTATTATTACATCATGTTAAATAATGGGCATAATTCAGCTGACTTAGCATGCAATTTCTGAAAATGTTTTCCTCTGCAATCTGAAGTATCTAAGTTGTAAAGGATCTCTGTAAAACATCTGCAGGTTTGACTAGTCACATGGAAGCAATTTTTTTTTGACTAGTGAGATCACTAAGCAAAGGCAAGCTTGCCATTTCCATAACAAGAAGCCAAAATGATTTCCAAACTTATAATTCTACTGTGTGAAGTGGAATAAGGAACAGCCTCAATATGTGTAGCAAAGTGGCAGTGTTCATTCTAGTTTTAGACAGTTTACAGTTTAGATAGTTTAGATTAGTTTCCATCCATTGCTTCTTGTCCTGCCTTCTTTGGAGGTTCTTTGGAGAATAGGACATACCCAATTCTTTATATATTTTAGCTTCCAGTCCTCTAATCATCTTTGTTGCTCTTCGTACTTCTGCAAATACGTTATTCCTCTATTGCCATGAATTCTGGTGCTCTGTATTGATTCAAAGATTTAACATCTCCTTGTGCTATGGAAACATTTTCTCTGACTATATAAAACAATAACAAATGAATGTTGTACACTTTCAAATTATTCTTTGTGTTTTTATTAGAAAGTCATATTTTGCAGTAGCTGGAATGTTGATGCTCTTGTTATATGTGTACATGTTTTAGGATTATAGAATTCAGTGTGCCTAGTGCAATGGAAAAACTAGAAACCTGAACTAGGAACAGATAGCTGAAAACAATGTGTTTGAAAGAGGCGATCCCAAATGCATGTTGTTTTGCACTTCATAAAAATTGCATCTTCTTTGTTTTTAATGATTTTAAAAACTTCATAGTGCCAAGTTAAATATTACCTAGATTGTTTCTTGTACATTAGCAGGATCCATTAGTGTTACAATATCCATAAATGGTATGAATTTTATGAGTGATAAGACAGTAAAAATTACCTACAGTGACCAACAACCAAGCAGTAGTCAAGTAGGTAAAAGATATATGTACATTGAACAACTGTTTATTATATATGTTCTCATAAGTAATGTTGGCCTTTCACCCCTAAGAAATAGTTTTAAAACATCTTGTTCTAATGTCTGTGTTGTGTCTATTTTTTCTATTATATAGTAATTGATCAGTTTTTCCAATTTATTCCATAAACAAACACAAGAAGGCAGTATTGGAATGAAAATATGAACAGATCTTAGGGTATTCCAGGAAGGACTGCATTCTACCCTTTTAAGTTGCTGTTCAAGATTCCTTTCTTGAATCCCTATGCAACCATGGTTTATATATTTTGTAATTTAGCAAAATTTATGGAAAGAATATATGTTAATCCCATATTAGAACCAGGCTGACAGCCCTTAGGTAAAGTATTATAACTTTGAAACAGTGTGAGGAGTGAGTGAAGTGTTGACAGGCTTCTGAGGCAATTTCATGACCTGTAGATTTCCCAAAAGATAATTAACTGTAATGAGCTTTGTGAACTGTTGTGGACATATTTAAATCATTTGTTCCTTGGGTATTTTGACATACAGGTTTTTTTCATTTTCTATGATCGGGCACAATTAAATCCAATTCTGAGGCTTTAAACTGAATGGATCTCATTGACACAAATTCAGAGGAAGGTATTAATTATTAGGTTCCTTACTCAAGTTCCATAGAATATTTAAGTATATGGATGGTTTTCTTTTTCACTGCAGATCAGATGGTAATTTACAGCTTTAGCACTATGTTCATTTTTTAACTGGAAGTATTGCTACCATTTCTTAATCTTTCTGGAATTGTATCTTTGTGAGATTTGAGCTTGTGAGTTCAGTGGAAGCTTTATAGTTAATTGGCCTGTGAAAATGTATACTGTATAAATAGATCCCAGATATTTACTCCTAATTTTAAATGCTTACCATAACACGCTTGCTCTCTTTAATATAAGAGCCAATTAAGAGTATTGTCTTAGATAATAGAAAGTAGTAAAGCGAGAGCTTGCTTAGCTTGCATATTAACTCTCTTAGTTATTTCAAAATTTATAGGTTGTGTTTTTATTTTTTATACAATAACATAAAGCAAATGCAAAAAGTGATGGAAAAATCAAGAGACAAACTAGAGGTGCTAGAGGGAACATTTTATGGACAACATTAATACTGCATATATAATTCTATAAACTACTAGTATATATTTTTCTCTCACATGATTGGTAGTATAAAATGTCAGGCTCATAATCATTTATTTAATAGATTTATATTCCACTGTTCACACTTTATGCATGAGCTCAAGACACTGTATACAGAGCTCCATCTTCCTATTTTTACACACATGAACAATCCTATGAGATAGGTTTGGCTCTGACAGTGAATGGCCCAGAGCAACTGACTGAAGATGGACTCCTTGTATATGAGGGGAAAAAACCCAGCAGCACTTATCAGAAATATATTATCACTTCAATGTAAAACAGTTTTATTACTTCTTCCTATATACAAAAGTGAGGTTGACATGCCTGAACAATGAATGAATGAAATGAATAAATAGGTAATTCTGCAGTTTAATCTGGTACAATCAAAATAATACTGGCATAGTCTGCTGTCTCTGGATGTGCAGGTAACAAAATGGAAGAGTGAACGGGATCACAGGATGCCTTGATTAAAGTATTATCTACCAGGTACAATTTAAGGTGTTGGTTGACTTTTAAAACCTTCTCCTGCTAAGGATGTTCCTAGTTACTTAAATCAAGACTAGAAGACACTTTTTAAAAATGCTCATTGCCAGAAGCTTGGTTGTCTTGTACAGGAGATTTTGTTTTGTAGTTTCAATAGTATGGAATTTCTGCATACCAAAAATGGATGTTTTGTTTGAAAAGTAATGATGGTTCCCATAAATGATGGTTCTTACAAGAGAGTCAGTTTGATATAGTAGTTAAGTCCTGGATTAGAAACAGGAGAGTAGGAATTCTAGACCTCCCTTAGGCATGAAAGCCAGCTGTGTGATTTTGTATCAGTCACATTCTTTCAAGTTCTCACATGAAATCTTATTTGTGAGTTTGCTGAATCACAAAGTACAGACAACTATGAATGAGCTTCTATACTATTATTCAATGGAAATGTTTCTGATTCCGATGTTAAGGTATTTACAAAACTTGTAAGCTTTGTAGCTGGCAAGAAAAGGAAGGGAGATGAGCAGTTATGGAATATGAAATATAAAAAATAAATATTTTTGTTCCAAGTGTCTTGAAATCTTCCTCTGTACTCCTCAGTATTCTATTGTTACTGTGAGAAATTTTATATGAAAATATATTTTATTGTTTATATTGTTTCCATCTTCTAAAACAATAACAGAATCCACAATGGACTGAGAATCAGTGTCTCCACTAGATAATTGACAGTCAAGCTGAAACTAAGTTAATCAGCTAAAATTAGCAAACTTCCTCAAACCCCCAAATAAGTTACTCAGACCTAATCCAGACATCAAAGATAAGGTCTATAAACACAGTGTTAATTAGGTCTCCCAGCGGAACTGCATGTTCAAGAATAAATATACCTACACACACACACCTCAACCATCACCGGAGAATCAATATGTACATACTTCAACAAGCTCCCCTATTTAATTGGATTGCTGTGCCACATTTCTCTGCAGCTGCTCCTAAAGGCAAACTATTTTGCTTTTAGGCCTAAATATTTATTTCTTCTTAGCTGTCTGGATGTCATTTTTATTCTAGCACAGCCCCGGGTCAAGTTGGAATCCCAAATAATTCTTCTGACATTATGTAGAGAGAAATATTTCAAAAAAGTGCAAAGCATGATTCTTCCAATTTTGGGGGCTGCTTGGAGGACCTTCTTGTAATCTATAGCCTATGTTTCAAACTCCTCGAGAAAGGAAGTGGTTCTGCCAGCTCTTAAAGAGGCAGTGGTCAAAGGACCCTTGTTCAACCCAACTATCCTGGACAGTTTTCGTCTAGGTTTAAACCACCCCTCCTAAATGGCAGGCTCTGTATGAGGCAGATTGTCTAGACCAGAGGTCCCCAACCTTTTGGGCACCAGGGACCGGTTCCATGGAGAGAGGTTTTTCTGCGGATGAGTGCATGTGTGGTTTTGTGTGCTACCTGTATCTCGCAGATGGGGTTTGTTTGTGTAGCCCGGTTGCTGGCATACTGCGGACCGGTACTGGTCTACAGATGGGGTTGGGGACCCCTGATCTAGACCCCTTTCAGTCGGGATTCAGACTGGGTTTGAAACTAAGGCAGCATTGATCACACTCAATCTCTGGCAGGAATGGGATATAGGTAGTGCATCCATCCTGGCTTTTCTTGACCTCTAAGCATCATTCAATATCATCAGTTATAGTATTCTTCTGGGCTGGCTCCAGGGATAAGCAGTTTGTTTACTGGTTCTCCTCTTTCTAACAGGGCTGGCTCCAGTCAGTGTTGATAGAGGGAGAGAGATCTAGCCTGCAGCCCCCACTGTTCTCTCTCCACTTCTTTTTAACATCTACATGAGACCGCTGGATGAGATGATCTGTTGGTTTGGGGTGAGATATCATCAGTATGTGAATGACACCCAGCTGTATATGTCTATCTCAGGCCCCTTGAGTGATGCCATGGATGTCCTATCTCAGTGTCTGTTGGGGACTGGATGGGGCAAAATGGGTTCCAACTCATCCCTAGCAAGACGGAATGGCTGTATTTGGATCCCCCAGAGACAAGGTTCTTACATTTCTGCTTCTAGAGTGGGTTGCACTGCCCCAGACAGATCCCAGACAGACCCAGCATGCAATCTGCTGGCCCTCCTGAACTTGTAGCTCCTGCAAGGCTAGAAGAGACTTTGCATGCCTTCGGGTGATGCATCAGTTCTCTCATATCTGGACCAAGAGGACCTACATAGTAACTCATGCCCTTGTAACCTCCAGATTAGACTGCTGTAACACACTGTACATGGTGCAGCCTCAGAAGACTATTCAGAAACTCCAACTGGTGCAGAATGCGATCATGCAGATAGTAAATGGTGCCAGATATACAGTACACATAACACCACTCCTGCATGAGCTGTGCTGGTTACCAGTGTGTTTCTGGATGCAATTCAAGACGTTGGTGGTTACCTTTAAAGCCCTACATGGTTTGGGATTGGGATGCCTGAGGGATTGCCTTTTTCAAGAGTCTGTACTTACCCATCAGGTCAAACAGAATGGGCGTGCTGCAGATGCTGTCAATGAAAGAATGTCAGCTGGCAGATACCAGAAAATAAGCTCTTTCTGTTCAATGGAACATCCTCCCATTAGAAGTCAGAATGGCCCCTATCCTGTTAACCTTTTGTAAGGTCATAAAAACCTGGCTATGTTCCCAAGCTGGGGTGCTCAATGTGTTAAGGGCCTCGTTTCCTGGCTATATTCCCAACTGGCCAAGTATGTTGCTCCTATATATATTTAATCTGGGTGATTTTAGTGGGGCTTTTTTTTCTTCTTTTTATTGTTGTAAAATATTTTTAATGTTTTAACTATAATATATTCTTTGGAATTGTAAGCCACCCAGAGTCATTGACTGAGGTGGATGGCCATAAAAAGTGAACAAATAAACATCATCCTGCCACAAATATAATTAACATCAAGAGCTAAATTTGCTTTTTCATGGATAGGCTCTGGAACAGCTTGTCACCACAGTTAAGGCCAATTCCTTTACATATGTTATGGATTAGAAGAGATCTTAAGATATAGGCTTTTACTCAAGCTATGTAGTTTAGAATTTATATAGCTAGTCCTTGACTTACGATCGGTCATTTAGTGACTGATGTTGTTGTTGTTGTTGTTGTTGTTGTTGTTGTTGTTGTTGTTGTTGTTGTTATTATTATTATTATTATTATTATTATTATTATTATTATTATTATTATTATTATTATTAATTTTATTTGTATACCGCCCTTCTCCCGGAGGACTCAGGGCGGTGAACAGGGCAATACATATTAAAAAACAAGATACAAAATTAAAAACGATTAAACAAATGCCCATGAATAAGTTAAAACACATTAAAAATAGATTAAAACAGATTAATACAACCCAACCCCATCCCATCAGACCACTCAAAAAGTATGTGTAACCTGGTTTCAAAGTTACTGCCACTGCAGTACCCCCTTTCAACTGACTGTGGGGATACTGCAGCACTCCCCCACCTATCTCCTTCACCCATCCTACTAGGTCCCTGCAGATCTCCTTCTCCAAAACCAGCTATCAGCCAGCCAAAGTAGCCTAAAGCCTATTAGGACACTATAACTGCTTTCTGTGTGCTGGTTGTTTCTACTGACTGGCTTTAGGTTCCTTTGCCAGGCTGAAGACCTTGGAGAGTCCCAAGAGACAGAACTCTGGTGCCTTAGGGGTGGAGGAGGCCTTGGGAGGCCCAGGGCGGGCAGGATTAGGCCTATACTAGGCCTCCAAGGGCATTTCCCAACTCTGAACCACCTTGTGTTTTATTTAATAACTTGCATGTTCACTTAATGCAGGGGTGCCAAACTGCCAACCCGTGGGCCAGGTGTGTCACATGGAAGCCACACCCACCCCATTGCCAGCAATGGCAAACTGTCCTGATACGTTGCACAACGTCATGTGATGTCACGAGTTTGACATGTCTGATTTAATGGTTGCCTTGGGGTGACCAGGGATGGAGACTGATATAAATTTTACTATAACAGCCAAAAATGAAGAGTTTTCTGCCTGATAATTTGATCTTACCAATTTACAACTACTTACTTACAAAGAGGGAAGTCTGAGTATGTGCAAAAATATGTTTTATATCCAAATAGAAAAAACAATGCATCTTCCTTGCTGTTTGCATACTCTTCCCCTTCTCTTATGCAAAAAATAAAAGGGGAAGGGAAGAAAGCCAGGTGCTAGGCGCGCGCACACATACACATACACACACACACACACACACACACACACACACACACAGAGAGAGAGAGAGAGAGAGAGAGAGAGAGAGAGAGAGAGAGAGAGAGAGAGAGAGAGAGAACTTTCTTTGGTCAGAAAGATAAGTGGACTGAATCAAGACAAGTGTTGTTTCTCTATAAATTGTGTGCAGGTTTATCACCAAGTGCTATAGATTATGTTGAATGCAGTAATCAGGAGGAAGAAAGGGAGTCTAAAATAACAAAGGGGTAGGCCTATTTTGATTCCACAATTAGTCCCTTTTTGACTTTTGCACTCTGGATGGAAAGTACTTACATTATAAAATAAGAACTCAGTCCCCAGATATTATTGGTAGTTTTATTTCTTGCTGGAATTCATTGAGAGGTTAGCAGGCTGAAATGTTAACAGCTATGGCTGTTACGATCACATTTGGTATGGAATTAAGGATGTGAATTAATGATTTGAGCTCAAGTGTCACTGGTGAGGAATACTAATTCAAGTAGAAATCCAGATGCATTGGCCCCCTTCAGAAATTAAATTTGTATAGGAAGGATATCAAGACTTTAAATCAGTTAAGGCAATTCACTGAGACACCTACTATTTTCTTAATATAGGTTGAGGAGGAATAAATTATGCCTTTGTAGTTTAAAGTTCCTTCAGAAATCTTATCAGATCAGAATTAAAGATGCGTGATTAGTGATCCAGTGATAATAGATCAATGATGTGAAAAAGTGTAGGCATCCAAGTATAATATATTTTTCAAGATTATGGAATACTATAATTAATGTTAAACAATAATCAGAAATACAAGCTGCTTTAAAAAAAAGCTTTCTACAAATAGATTATCTGTTTTGCTTTGTTGTATGCTAAAAAGGGTTAAGTTTCTAGCTACTACCCATCTCTATCTAAATGTAGACTATTGCAGTTTTTTCCACCATGGGCACTCTTGAGACATGTGGACTTCAACTTCTAGATTTTCCTAGCCAGTTTATCATTGGTAAACATTCTGGAAGCCAAATTCTGGAAGTACATTCAATGGATCCTCAAGTTGAGAATAACTACACAAAGACAGATAAAAATCCAGAGTCTTCATGAAGGCCTTTTTCTCACACGCTGGGATTATTTTAACTGTGTCTTATCTAAAAAGTAGTCTCTCTAATGTTTGCTATTGAATTCATCTTATTTTAACCACCATCTCATCTTATTCAGTACAGGTAGTCCTCGACTTACAACAGTTTGCTTAGTGACTGTTCAAAGTGACTTATGACCATTTTTCACACTTAACATCATTGCAACATCCCCATGGTCACATTCAAATGCTTGATAACTGACTCACATTTATGATGGTTGTAGTATCCTGAGATCATATGATCCTCTTTTGCAACTTTCTGACAAGCAAAATCAATGGGAAAACCGAATCCATTTAACAACTGTGTTACTAATTTAACAACTGCAATGATTCCTTTTAACAAATGTAGCAAGAAAAGTCGTAAAATGGGACAAAACTCAACCAATTTCTTACTTAGCAACATAAATTTTGGGCTCAATTGTGGTTGTAATTTGAGGACTATTTATATTGCAGATCCTATCCATCTTTTTAAATACTCCTTTTGTATTTGAAAATATTTATCTCCTTTGATGCATGTGCCTACTCCTTCTACTCTATATTTCTTATGTTCAAAAAACACATTTCATTACAGAGTCTTTGAAGGAATGTATGCAGTTTTATTTTGGAATATATTCTATCATATTTTGTTATAAAACCTAAAACCAAGAATAGAATGTCAATTTGTTGTCTTTTCTAAATGAATTCATATTTTCTTTGTTAAGTTTCATTTAGCAGTAGCTTTCTTTGCTCTGTACAACAGATGATTCTCGTGCATGAAACATGTTATTTTATTTCAAAGTCCAGTATAAAGAAGAATACTGTATTTAAATATAGTTAAATTCTGAATACCAAGAGCAAAATAAACCAATCTATTTAGAAAGGATATTTTCAAATGTTATAACTTTTAAAACAAAGTAAATACACTTTCTACATTATAGAACAAATATTGTTTTAGTTATCATTAAAGGATATCATTTATGGAAAATAACAATTTTTATAAACCAATGTTTGTCAAAAATAGGGGATAAGAATCACAGATTAACCGTGCTATGTAATGGATGGTCATCTAGTCCGGAATGCGATGATATATAATAACTATAAATAAATAAATGGGATTTGTGAAGAAAAAACTAAATAAATAGAGGGATGAACATTAGAGAAGGGAAGAAGGGGAATTTCTGTCCCACCTTTATACTAATGGAAGCAGCGAATTAATCTTTTTATGGGGAATCAAAATATGTGGAAGTGAAACAAATATAAACCCTGAAATTTAAAACTTAAATCTGGATAAATCTAAAATTGTTGAATGGTTAAGACTCTCATTATAAAGACAATTGTTCATTTTGAAAATTGAAAAATAAATAGATGCTGATACCTAGTGGTGAATGAAGACTATGACAGCTATGACTTTAATATAGGACTTGCAAAACCTGGGAAAAGCTAATCTGTGTTTGTGACCTTCAAAGCTTTAACAACAAAGAACAGCTGTAACAAAAAAGACAATAATCTGGGCTGTAGACAGAGTATTACAAATTTCAGAAAAAAAATCTTTTTTGAACTATTTGGATTACAAATATCTATTTAATCGGGACTCTAAAGCTATTTGCAGAGAAAAGAAAAGAAGAGAAAACCTCCATGGCTAATTTCACCCTGCCAGAGGAACCTAAATGGGTCTAAGTAGCAGTGAAGAAAGAAGGGTGCCCCAGCGATTCTGGAATGATGGCACCTAAGCTGTACCTCTGATTACTTATCCAGAAATAGTAGTCTAGTACAAGAAGACATGAGATACTGTATTAAACATGTCTTGGAAGAACGTGCATGAACTTGATGATTCAACTAAACTGATGCCTTTGAGTCAGTTCATATGATTGTATGCTCCAGAACTCAGATAAGGAGTTAAGAATGAGTAATAAATTTATAGGGTTAAACATTTTTTGTAAATAGGACAACTAAGGACAAAAATGAGCGCAAAACCCCACAGGGATCAGGTCTTATTATTTTGATGTATCAAGGTAATATGTATATAATGATTTATATAAAATTATATAAAAATATTGCATTTTATAATTTTATTTTATGTATTAATATACTAAATAAATAGTAAAATTATTTTAAATTAACACACATTAATATAATAAATATTCTTTATAATAAATAAAATAAACAACATATAACTGCATACTAAAACAATGTATATAAAATGGCTTCATATTTGGCACACTATATCAGCTCTAGTTTTTAAAACACTATTTTTAATTCATGTAGGTCACTGAAAAGCTCATTCAAGAGTATAGGGTTTAGACAGTTAGAATAGTGGCATTACCAATTTGGCTTCAACACAGATAATAGGATTTGCTGATATGCAGTTGAAAAGCATACATTAAACATTATGTTAGAAAAGAAAAATATATTGATTTATTGATTGATTTATATGTTATGGTTCCGATAGATGAGACCAGTAAAAACAGAACTCCAAGGCAAGAGGTTTCCTTAAAGAACATATTTATTTGGTTACAAAGTATCGGCATGCTCAAAAGTGAAACCAAGACTAAAGTTCCCTCCCAAAGTTTACAGTGTTACAAAGTTGAACTTCCTACCCCAGTAATATGTCATAAATCATATTCCCCAATTAACTACTTTGGCGGGCTTTCTAATGGAAGCTTCAGTCCACCAAAATTCAGGCAGCAATAATCTTAGTTCCCACAGGACAATTTATTGTTTTGTCTCAATTTAAAGTACACTTCCCCCCTCCCAATTCTGTGGCAACTGTAAACAAAGCGGAAATGGCTTCAGCCAAATTTGTTTGTAGTGTTGACAGTCGGATCCCTTAAAGAAAAGAGAAATCATGTAGACAAAGAAGAGTTATAGGAATCTCCCTGAGGCTTATTAGGGTGCTTATCAAAAAAATCTACATATCAATCTATCAGTTTTTACATCAGTACTTTTTACCCAAGTGGCCTCTGATAGTGGGTATCCTTTCCACTGTACTAAATACTGTAATTTCCCTTTATACAATCTAGAATCAAGAATTCATTTTATTTCATAATGAATCTCCCCCTCTACCACAAAGGGACCAAGTGCCTGTTTGGGAGGAGGACTTAAAGAGGATTCCCTGAAAGGTTTCAATAGACTGAAATGAAAAAGAGGGTGGATTTCCCCCAAAAGATGAGGGAGTTTTAACTCCACCATGACTGGATTTATAATTCGAACTATGGGGAAAGGTCCAAAGAACTTTGGTCCCAATTTTGTACTAGGCAATTTGTGTCTCAAATACTTCATAGAGAGATAGACTTTCCCCCCCACACAAAATGGTTTCTGGGGTGCCCTGTTCTTGTCAGCCTGCTCTTTGTAAATTTTTGAAGCTTTCCTTAAAGACTTTTTTGCATTGGCATAAACACTTTTCCAGGAAGTCACCCACTAGTCTAAAGTTTGAGAAGCAGCGGGGTCCTGTGAGTATTCAGGCATAGGAATTAATTTAATTTTAATTTAATATTTGCATTTGTATACCGCCCTTTCCCTGAGGACTCAGGGCGGTTTACAGGGAATTAAAAATCAAAACATACAAAAGTTAAAACCAATTAAAAAGCATTAAATTCACCCTGTACATTAAAACCCCAGTTAAAATTTTCTCCTCAGCCTGGGCCCGAGAGCTCAAAGAGCCAGGTCTTCAGGCCCCGGCGGAATGATCGGAGGTCGGGAGCAGTCCTCAGCTCTACCGGCAGCTGGTTCCAGAGGGCAGGCGCTCCCACTGAGAAGGCCCTATCCCTGGGTGTCACCCGCCGGCAATCTCTCACCGGCGGAACCCTGAGCAGACCCTCCCTGTGGGAGCGCACTGGGCGAAGGGCGTTTGATGCCGGCAGCAGGTGTTCCCTCAAATAACCCGGACCCAGGCCATGTAGGGCTTTATAGGTGATAACCAGCACCTTGAATTTCACCCGGAGGGCAACCGGAAGCCAATGCAGCTCGCGGAGTAGAGGTGTTACATGGGAGTATCGGGAAACCCCCATTACAACTCTCGCGGCCGCATTCTGCACCAGTTGAAGCCTCCGAGTGGTCTTCAAGGGCAGCCCCATGTAGAGAGCGTTACAGTAGTCCAAACGGGAGGTCACAAGCGCATGAGTGACTGTGCGTAGGGCGTCTCGGTCCAGATAGGGACGCAACTGGCGCACCAGGCGAACCTGTGCAAAAGCCCCCCTGGTCACGGCTCCTATGTGATCTTCAAAATTGAGCCGTGAGTCCAGGAGGACGCCCAAGTTGCAAGCCCTATCAACGGGGGGTAACACCTCACCCCCCATCGTTAGAGGTGGAATAACTTGGTTAACCCGAGACGCCGATATGCACAGCCACTCAGTCTTGGCGGGATTGAGACGAAGCCTGTTTCTCCCCATCCAGACCTGAACCGCCTCCAGGCACCGGGACATCACGGAGAGGGCATCACTGGGTTGGTTCGGGGTGGAAAGAAAAAGTTGGGTATCATCAGCGTACTGGTGATACCCCACCCCAAAACCACGAATGATCTCGCCCAGCGGCTTCATGTAGATGTTGAACAGGAGGGGCGAGAGAACCGACCCCTGAGGGACTCCACAAATGAGAGACCTCGGGGCGGATCTCTGCCCTCCTGTCAACACCGACTGCGAGCGGCCCTGGAGGTAGGAGGAGAACCACCGTAGGACGGTGCCTCCCACTCCCAACCCCCTGAGACGCCGCAGCAGGATACCATGGTCGATGGTATCGAAAGCCGCTGAGAGATCCAATAGGACCAGGACAGAGGAGCAACCCCTGTCCCTAGCCCTCCAGAGATCATTCACCAGCGCGACCAATGCCGTCTCCGTGCTGTGTCCGGGCCTGAAGCCCGATTGGTACGGGTCCAGATAATCAGTTTCCTCCAGGAACAGAGGGAGCTGATGCGCCACCACACTCTCAACAACCTTCGCCAGGAAGCGAAGGTTGGAGACTGGACGATAGTTGTTTAAAACAGCCGGGTCCAAAGCAGGCTTCTTGAGGAGGGGTCTCACCACCGCCTCCTTCAAGGCGGCAGGGAAGACACCCTCCTTCAAAGAAGCAGTTATTACTGCATGGAACCAGCCTCGTGTTCCCTCCCGAGCCGCATAAGCTAGCCAGGAGGGGCACGGATCCAACAAACAGGTGGTGGAGCTCAGTCTCCCCATGATCCTGTCCACATCATCAGGGGAAACAGGGTCGAACTCAGTCCAGATAACGTGCTCAAGACCGCCTGATTCCTCCACATCAGACTCTGCCCAGTCAGAGTCCAAGCCGGTCCGGATCCGAGCGATTTTGTCCGTCAGATGATGACTAAACTCCTCGGCTCGTCCCTGCAAGGGATCCTCCCTCACCTCCTGGTTAAGGAGGGAGCGAGTCACCCTAAACAGGGCGGCCGGGCGATTATCTGCGGACGCGATAAGGGCGGCAAAGTAGTTAGACTTCGCCGTCCTTATTGCCGCAAGATAAGACCTTATGAAGGTTCTTAACTGCAATCGGTCGGATTCGGATCGGCTGGATCTCCAACCGCTCTCTAGACCTCGTCTCTGACGCTTCATCTCCCGGAGCTCCACAGAGAACCATGGAGCCCAACGGGATCTGCGCCGAGTCAGAGGTCGCATGGGTACAACACAGTCGAGTGCCCTGGTGGCAGCCGTTTCCCAGGCCTCCACCAGAGCATCGACTGGGCTGTGGGTAAGGGTGATAGGTATCGGCCCAAGCGCCCTCTGGAACCGGTCCGGGTCCATTAGGCGCCTGGGGCGGAACCACCTGGTCGGTTCCGCCGCCCAGCGGCGGGGGATGGCATGACGGAAAACCAGCCTCAGGAGGTGATGATCTGACCATGACAGAGGGGTGATGGACGGAGAACCCCCTCCCAGATCATCCAACCACTGTCCAGACAGGAACACCAGGTCGAGAGTATGATCCCCCTCGTGAGTAGGGCCCTCAATAACCTGGGTCAGGCCCATGGCTGTCATGGAAGCCATGAACTCCCGAGCTAACTCCGATGACCCCCCCAGTGATGGCAGGTTGAAGTCACCCAGGACTATAAGCCTGGGGAACTCCACCGCCAACCCTGAGAGGGTGTCGAGCAGCTCAGGCAGGGCTGTTGCCACACAGCTGGGCGCCAGGTATGTGAGCAACAAGCCCAACTGAACCCGAGGACCACATCTCAAGAGGAGGGATTCACTTCCGGCCATCTGGACTATGGTGGCCTCCCGGGGACACAAAGTCTCCCGAATAACCACTGCCACCCCACCACCCCTGCCCTGAGCCCGTGGCTGGTGCAGCACCCGGAAACCTGGCGGGCATAACTCGGTGAGAGGCACACCTCCCTCCGAACCCAACCAAGTTTCCGTGATGCACGCTAGATCCGCACATTCCTCCTCGATCAAATCACGGATGAGGGGAGCTTTGTTAACTACGGATCTAGCGTTAAAATAGACCAACCTGAGCTCAGGGGCCTGATCACCCTCATCCCCGGGTAGGAGGGTGCTAACCGGAGGGTCGGAGCGCGCCACCGCTCGGAGATAGCGGGGGCGCGATCCCAGATGTTGATATGGCCCTCCGCGCAAACACCTGCTGCCATACCCTATCGCCGTGGGGATTCGATGCCCCACCCCCACATTCCCAGCGCCAGCAGCCACCTCCCCCGACCCCGTCCCGTCGGGACCTCTAACAGGTCCAGACTGAGTGCCGGTTACAGATTCCTTCCCCACCCTCCCCTTCCTCCCCCTCCCTAACCTCTTAAAATAACCGGCTAAGAATCTGATCAGGGGCCTCTTAGCGCGTCTTAACTCGAGGCCCCTGTCCAAGCCCAACCACCTCTCGGAGTCCCAAAGCTTGGACCCGTCATTAAGGGGAGTATGGAAACAGGCGACAGGTCGCGCCCATGAGGCAGGAACCGCCCTAAGGGCATACAAGTCCGCTTCGGAATAACGATAGATCATATTGCGCTCGAATAGTCTCTCAGGGCCGATGTTACAAATATATCCAGAGGATCGCTCGTTGATGGTACATAGATGGAGAAAGAAAAAGTCCAGTGGGCGTATCTCTCAATCTGCAAAGCCATCTCAGCTCTCACCTGAGATGGAAATCCAAAAGACAACCTCAGCCGTCCTCTCACTCCGGCTGAGGCATCTGACTGGAGCAGAGAGAGAAAAAGGGGATCCTGAGCCAGGCCCACCCCAACTGGTCTCTCACACCAGTGAGGTGGACGCTGACCAGTCCAAAACCGTCCTCCCACCACGGTTCGGTCCCGTCCACATTGGACTATCAATAGGGAGATCTTAATTCCCATCAGGTACGGAGCCAGTCATAACGCCTGCCTGGCAGCAAAAAAGTAAAGAACAGGGAGGCCAGGCCTCTGTTGATCCTCACACCGCCAATCAGCGCCGTCAGTCAATGCCCGTCCGCCAGTCCAAACCATCTCCAACGGAGGAAAGAGGTAGTCCCAGCAGCTATATTGAATCAAAAAGTTCGCTAGCATGTCCGTCGAGGCCGGTGACCAGGCCCACAGTCTGCAACCACCATCCGGGAGGAGAAGGAGGCTCCGCACCGCAGAAAACGGTGCCAGCCAGCCAATGGTAGTAGAAGAATCTCCGTCCGGTGGGATCGCCGCTGCCCCTCCAACAACAGAGGGTATCCACGGCGAGCAAGCAGAGGAAGGAAGACAGGCAAGGCGTCCCGGGCTTCCCGGCGCTGTAATAGTGCTCGGCGCCATAACGGAGCTCAGCAGGTCGGCAGGAAATTCTCAGCGCTGCTCGTTCAAATCAGCAGGCCGCTGGTTGGGGGGGGCTCGGCGTCACGAAAAGCAGCGCCCAGCAGCTGTTCCAACAATCCCCAATCCCCAAAGCTGCCTCAGCCCGCGAGCAGATGGAAACAAAGCAGACGTCCCGAGCTTCACGACGTGGCAGCGCTCAGCGCCATGATGAGGCTCAGCAAGTCGACAGACAGTTCTCGGCACCGCTCGCTAGAATCCACAAGCCGCTGTTTCGGAGGGGGGGGCTCAGCGCCACAGGGAGCAGCGCTTAGCAGCTGTTTTAAAAACCCCCGAGTCCCGGAGTAGCCACAACCAACAGCAGCACGAAGTCGCCTCGGCCAGCAGCAGATGAAAAGGCAGGGCTGACATCTCGGGTTTCACAGCGTAGCAGCGTTCGGCGAGAAAATTAACTTTCTCTCAGTAGCTATCTTGAAAGGAGTGACCCCAGTGCTGCTATGCACTGTGTTATTATCAGCCACGTCAGCAAAAGGGAGAAGGTCAGCCCAGGTCATCTGCTGGTAATCAACATAACATCTGAGGTATTGTTCCACCATTGCGTTTGCTTTTTCAGCTTCTCCATTCATAGATGCATGAAAAGACAACAATAGTCCTTGTGTGGATCCAATTAGTTTAAGGAAGTCCCTCCAAAATCTTGCAGTAAATTGGACCCCCTCCCATCTGAAATAATCCATTTTATTTTTTATTTTTTATTTTATTTTAATTCCATTTATATCCCACCCTTCTCCGAAGACTCAGGGCGGCTTACAAGCTTAGCAGTAGCCTTCATTCTATGTATATGCGTGCTTATTAGGGCTTTCACACACAGCCCAAGCGGCATTATTACAAAGTCAGCTTAATTGCCCCCAACAATCTGGGTCCTCATTTTACCTACCTCGGAAGGATGGAAGGCTGAGTCAACCTTGAGCCTGGTGGGATGCAAACCTGCACTAATTGCAGGCAGCTGGTGTTACTTAAGGAGGCATTAGCCCACTGCTCCACCAAGGCTCATTTTGGTGCTCTGTGGAGTTGGTAGATATATTTGAGGAACATTCGGGCTAGCTTTTTTGTAGAGGGAACACTGGAACAGGCTATGAAGTGAGTCTGCTTTGAAAAAATGTCTATGACAGTCGATATTACCATATTTCCCCTACTTTCTGGTAATTCCACAATAAAGTCCATAGCAATCTCTTCCCAGGGTTGGGAAGGGTCTGCAACTTGTTGTAATAATCCAGGGGGCTTACCGGGACATCCCTTCATGGTTGCACACATTGCACAGCTTTTTACATAGTTCTCAACATCTGTTTTCAAACCTGGCCACCAAAACTGCCTCCGGACTAAATGTAAAGTCTTTAGATATCCAAAATGGCCAGCTTGTTTGGTATTGTGATTGCGCTGAAGTGCTTGAACTCTCAGTACTTCTGGAAAATACAGTTTTGACCCCTTCCAGGCTAGCCCATCTCGATGAGTTAGTATGGTCTTGTTTTCCTGGAACCAGGAATTGATTTTCAATGTCTCCTTTAGTTTTTTTGTTTATGGGCTATCTGGTTCAGATGGGTTTGCTAGCGGTTGCCCCCCTGGGTTTATCTGAGAGAGTGACTGTGGTTGTGGAATGATGAAGTTCACAATCTCCTTGTGGGCATTTTTATACTGGGGCATTCTGGATAGGATGTCAGCCAAGAAGTTTTTCCCCCCTGGAATATACTTTAGTGTAAAATTGAAACAGTTAAAATACTGTGCCCAGCAGACTTGTTTGGGGGGGTAACTTACGGGGGGTTTTCAGTGCCTCTAAATTTTTATGATCAATCCATACTTCAAAAGGCACCTTGCCCCCCTCGAGGAAATGACGCCAAGTTACCAGGGCCCACCTCACTGCAAAAGCTTCCTTCTCCCAAACTTTGCTCAGTGTCTGTTAATTTCTTGGAAGTGTAGGCGCAGGGTTGAAAGTCTCCTTTTTGGTTTCTTTGCAAAAGAACTGCCCCCACAGCCATATCGCTAGTGTCAGCTTGGATGATGAACTGCTTCACAGGGTTGGGGTGTTTGAGAATAGACTCAGCAGTAAATAGTCTTCAAGATCTCAGAAGTGGTTTGGCATTCCATAAATCATCTTCCCCCATTTTTTTTCCTGTTTTCAACAGTTCAGTAATTGGCAAAGCTATCTCAGCAAAAGAGAGGATGAATTGCTGGTAGAAATTTGTGAATACCCCCCAAAATTGAAGTTGTTTATGGGTTCATGGAGGTTGCCATTCTGTTAATAGTTTTAACCTTGGCTGGATCCATCTCTATCCCCTCATTGGAAATTCTGTATCCCAGGTAGTCTAGGCGCTTTCAATGGAACTCACATTTTGAGAGTTTTGCATAACGTTTAACAGGTTTTTTTTTTTAGTACTTCATTCACCAGCTTGATATCCTCTGCCATGGTGTCAGTATAAATGGGGATGTCATCAAGGTAGAAAAAACCCTTTTGTATAAGTGATCGTGCAGCACTTGATTGATCAACTGCATGAATACAGCAGAGGGCCCCTGCAGACCAAAAGGCATAACATTGAACTGAAAGCTCCCCAGGGGGCTGTTAAAAGCCATTTTCCACTCATCTCTTCTTTTGACTCTCACTCAATAGTACGCCTCTCTTAGATCTAATTTGGTAAAAACTTTTCCTTTTGCCAAATGGGCCAACATGTCTTTCATTGAAGGCAGGGGGTATATATTCTCCACAGTGACTGCATTTAACCCTTTAAAATCCACACACAATCTCAGCGACCCATCCTTCTTTTCTTTAAAAAGTATGGGGGCAGCCACCTGAGATTTTGCCAGCTGGGTGAATCCTCTGGCTAAGTTCTTATCAATGTACTCTCTCAACTCTTTCAGTTCACGGGGGGGTCATTGAGTACATTTTTGGCTTGAAAAGTTTAGCTCCCGGCAAAATCTCAATAGCGCAGTCAGTCGTCCAGTGGGGAGGTAGGATGTCATACTCCATCTTGCTGAAAGCTTCAGCTAAGTCTCAATACTTGCTTGGGATGAGTTGTATCCCAGGCAGGGAGTCAGCAACATTTTTTCTGGTCTGCACTTTTGCTGCTAGCAGAGGTGGGAGGTAATGGTCCTGTCTTCACTCTATTTTCCCACCAGGTCACGGGCTGCCACTTATGAAGCCAGGCTAATCCCAAGATTACTGCCTCTGTCATTTTTGGGACCACTACAAAACTGATGAACTCCCAATGCTCCCCTACCCCTAGGCTTACTGGTTCAGTCAAGTAAGTAACCGTGGCCCCTCCTATAAGAGATTCATCAGCTTGTTCAAATCTCATGGGTATGGGCCATAATTTGGCACAAATGTTTAGCTTAAGCACCATGGGGAGGTTGATCAAGCATTGTATGCAGCCAGAGTCAATTAAAACATGTAAATTTGGGCTCCTGTCTTGGGGACTAAGAGCCTTGCAGAGAAAGCAAAAGGTGGGACAAGCTGACATCAGGTCATCCTCCTTCGTCATCACTGTTGCAAGAGGCAGGCATAGGCAAGCGTTCGTCCGGAGTCTCAGGCTTCCCCTGGGGAGGGGACTTGTGCTGCTTGCTCCTGACTGACCAAATTTGATTTCTCACACACTGATCGATGTGTTCTTTTTGGTGCTATAGCAGCAGTGTTTGTTTTTTTTTTTTTGCTGGAGGATAAGGGACTGGGCAGTCAGCTGCCCAATGCCCAAGCTGCCCACATCTGAAGCACTTGATCAGGGTCTCAGCAGGTACTTTAGGGCAGGGCTTTTCAACCTTTTCACACATTGTGCCATTTTAGGACATGACAATATTTGAATACCACCAGTGCTTAGCAAGGTGTCAAAAACGTGATGACTAAAAAAAGGGGTGGGATTTTGGGTTTTACTGATTAGATTCATTTGTTGTTATAGAAATGGCTAGTTTATAATATTATGGAAAAGTAAAAAGTTGAGGTTCAATGTTAATGCTTCATTCTACTGCAACAGAGGAAGTCTGTTCTTTTTTCCTTCTCCCCTCACTTTCCCCCCCTTTTTCCTCCCCACTGTGTCCTACTATTTACTTTTGTATTTTTGCATTTTATTCCATAATCTAATAAACTATTACATACTGTAGAAAAAAAGGAAAAAAAGTACCAGTTTTAATTTCTTTGGTGGCTATTCCTTTGCTGAATCACTTTCCTTGACAAATCACAATCACTGACAAATGTATGATGAATTTATCCATGTTTATTAATATGCACCACCAGCTAGCTCAGGGGTCTTCAAACCTGGCACTTTTAAGACTTGTGGACTTCAAATCCCAGAATTTCTCAGCCATCATGGCTGGATGAGGAATTCTGGGAGTTGAAGTCCACAGGTCTTAAAGTTGCTAAATTTGTATACCCCTGATCTAGCTGGTCGGCCTTTCTTAGTTCTCCTTCCACAGTGTAGTAAGAATGCACCCGCCTTCCCCCCCCCAATCCCTTACCTGTACCCTTAGAGGCACAGGAATCAAATGCAAATGGCTCACAAAATAAGGAAACACATAAACTTCGGTTTTGTTTTTCTTTAAGCTGCCTCAGGCGTGTCACGTGTGACAAAGTTGCAATCCAAGACTGAAAGGCTCCTGCAATTGCGAAAAATTTTAGCTTTAAAATCAAGCCTGCTTACCTTCAAAGAAAACTTTCTAAAAGCCATAGACAGACTCAAGATAAGGGGGTAAAACTAATTGCACTTGTTTAAAGGGATTAAACATACAGAAGTCAACACTTTGGACTCATTGCTAGCCTAAAATACAGACTAAAATATTCCAATAACCAAAGCATACAAACCAAGCCTCTGAATTACAAAACACTGTAAAAACTGTACAAAAATCCTTATGGTAACCCAATCAAGCTGCTAGCTGATCCAGAATTAAATAAACCCACCTCCTTTCTGACATGCCGGCTTTTCATTTCATCAGCTCTGATTGCATTCTTCTGGCTGGAGAAAATGAACCAGGGGACCTTTTCTTCCAGCAACAGCTGCTGCTGCTTCTCTGTCCCTGTTTCCTCCCTGCCTGCTGACCTCTCCTTCTCTTCCCTGTTGTCTTTTTTTCCCCTTTCCCACCCAAACCATCTCCTCCCCCCCACTTTTTCTTCAGTTCACCTCCAGCTCAGTGTTGCTTCCAGAAGTGTCAATCAGCTGGAGCCAGTGATGGGATTCAGCTGGTTCGTACCACTTTGGCAGAACCGGTAGCTAATTTTTTGTTGCCCAGGCCCAGAATGGACTCCTGGAAGCAGCATCCACACAGAGAACCGGTTGTTTACATATTTGAATCCCACTACTGGCTGGAGCCAATCAGCTGGAGCCCTGCTGGCTCCTGGGGCTTCTGCTGAGCCCAGACAGTCCTGCAGCTGCAACTGCCTCTCCCTCAGGCTTGGGTCACTGCGGCTCATTCCCCTCCCCTGCTACACTTGGCTAGCAGTTACATACCAACTGCCACATGGCAAAACACCACAGGTGGTACACGTACCACTGGTTGAAAAGACCTGCCATAATGAATAATGGGTTTGCTTAATGACTATGGCATTTGCACTTATGACTGGACATTCACTTAATGGCATTGTAAAATTGGGTCGGTCACATTATTAATTAATGAAATTTTTCTTCCTCAGGGGAGATTATTTAATGTATATGTTAGTGGCAGTCAGTGGTGGGTTTCAGCCAGTTCTCACCATTTCGGCAGAATCAGCTAATTTTTTGTAGTCCTGGCCCAGAATGGACTTCTGAAAGTGGCATCCACACAGAGAACTGGTTGTTCACATATTTGAATCCCACCACCGGTTGCAGTACTGAAAAAATGTGCAGTAAATATTAACTATAAATGAAATAGGAAAATAATCTGTTCTAATAGTTAATGATAGATAGATAGATAGATAGATAGATAGATAGATAGGTAGATAGATAGATAGATAGATAGATAGATAGATAGATAGATAGATAGATAGATAGATAGATAGATAAAATGGGATATATAAGTGCCAGAAAACTCATAAGCCCTCTTTGTAAATGAAACACGTATACTTGTAACATGTAACACATTTGCATAGTTGAAGTGTTGAATATTGGCACATTGATGTGGATTGTTCTATCTAAGTGTATTTCATTCTGTTTTTAATTTGATTTAAATGTACTAAACATATTTGTCTTGTGGGTGGAATTCTACAGAAGAACAACTGTGTTCAACCATAGTTTTGTAATGTATACTAAGATCTCATTTGTGGAGAAATAAAGAAACATAAGGAATCGTTTCTGTTTTATGAAACCAAGGAAAAATCTGTAAGAGCAGGGACTATATGTAAAGCAAATAAATAAAATTCTACTGCAAAAATGTAGTGAAAACATTAGCAGTGGCCTATGATGTATATAAATTATGCATATAATGGCTTGACTGTTTTACTCTGTGTGTTGCTATCATACATGACTATAATCTAAGAGTGATGAGTAATCAGAAGCCATTGTTTTTGTAAGAAACAGGAAGAACTAACTTATGACATGACAAGGAAACGTGTCCAGGCTGTAATAACAAATGTATATCATCATTACTATAGAAGTGCAAGGCAAATGTTTAATTTGAAAGTCGTTACAATATGTGTGTAGAAGGAACACTAGACAATACAATTTTTCTTCAGTAGCAACAAGCATTCCAAGTAAGCTACTGAAATCATAGCAATGAATATCTGTTTAATTATTGGCTATTTAAATTGTACTAATTATTGTAGTATTTCCTTTGGGTTCAGTCAACTATTTCCATATCATCATGGTCCTGATCAATTTATTACATTTTAATCACTTCCTTCAAGGAAATTAAAATATTTCTATTGGAGTGTCCTGCCCTTTAAATAGCATAACTATAATGTAGGGATGGCAGAGATGACATGATACTGGCTTGAATTGACTTAGTTTCATGTTTGCAGAATTAGAACCATATTCCTAACCTAATACTACTTTTTTCTTTTAATATTTTGGGCTTCTTTACTTCATATGCTTTGAGATTACAGAATGAATCAAATCCTTAATACTTGTAAATCACACCATTGAAGTCTGAAAGGAGTTGCTGTGTGGGTATTGGAAAGATTAAGTATATAATAAAATGTCTCTCTTGTCTCTCTTTTTCTAAGTTTAGGGAGCTATTTTATTTTTTATTCACTGCTTTCTAAAAATTGTATATTTAACTAGAAATAGGTCATAATATATCCAGACCAAATACTTTTTCTCTCAAACTATTCTTTATAGATATTTTTAAGAGAAACCAGTGGTCCCCAACCTTTCTGGCTTGGCGGACCAGTGGAGGCAGAGGGGGCAGTGGGGGAGAGGGGGTGGTTTCATGCATGCACCACTTTCACAAATGCAGTTTTGTGCATATGTGCCCTTACCCACCACTTCCGCAGCCCACTTCCTGATATAACCTGACAAACATGAGAACAAAATTGATATGAAAAAGAAAACTAAATAGCATGCTATTCACAGCCAAGCAAATTGATTGCCATCGTTTGCAAAAATAATAGAAAATCATACTGAACATCACTCAAAACTAAAAACAAAAGTTTTTGAATTTTCAAGAGGCTGTATCCAGACTTTGCGCACAGACTATGTCTGATGAGAATTAAGGTTTAGTCTTTAATAAATCAACTCTCATTACTTTAATTATATTAACATAGTTTGAAGCAACAGTGTAAATAGAAGTACTGTAAACAATGCTTTAGAATAGCTTTCAGTTTTGTGTAATGGTTAAGGCACCAGGCTAGAAGATGATGAGTCTAAATCCCGCCTTAGCCATGAAAGCCAGCTGGGTGACCTTTGGCTAATAATTCTCTCTCAGCCCAATTCACCTCACAGGTGGGGAAACTAGATGGAGGATGGTATGTTGAATATGTTTGCCGTGATGAATTATTTGTAAAAATAATAGAGGCAAGATATAAACAAATGGGGGGGGGGAACAAAATTTATATTTAATCTGAGCCTGAAAGAGTTTTTTTGTGTTTTTTCCTAACTTCTTTATTGACTTTATAGACAACCTACCAAGCTTATTGATTTAAACCTTCAGCATCATGTTAAAAGTACAAATTTAAAATGGCACTTCATTCAATCTGACTGAAAATAAATTCCAAACAGTTTACTTGACTTGGTCCCAAACCATTTTAATTTTTGTATCAATATCAATTACAGTTGTTTGAAATAACTTGTTTAATTTGCTTTATTTTACTTTATTTTCCCATATAAAGTTATAAGATAATTAGCAAATATTATATATTTGAGGAATAATGCCTTTGTAAAGTAGAATACAAAATTCATATGGGACATTCATATATGTGCATTTTTGAAAAATTATTAAGCTGATCTTGAGCCGTGGTGGTATAGTGGTTAGAATGCAGTGCTGCAGGCTACTTGTGCTGTCTGCCAGCTGCCTGCAGTTTGGCAGTTCGATTCTCACCAACTCAAGTTTGACTCATTCTTCCATTCTTCTGAGATCGGTAAAATGAGGTCCCAAATTGTTGGGGGCAATATGCTGATTCTATAAACTGATTAGAGACGGCTGTAGAGCACTGTGAAGCAGTATATAAGTTTAAGTGCTATTGCTATCTTTAGATAATTATGGTATTCTTGGATTATGGAGGAGATGCATTATATTCAGCAAAGGATACACCTGATCTTGGTATCCAAGTAAGATATTGAATTGGAATTCAAGTATCTTGTATCTTATATTAAGACTTGAATTAAACTATATGAACAAAATTATTTAAGAAATTCAAGGAAATTGAAAGGAAGTTTGCTTTAGATTCAAAATGGGAATTTATATATTTAACCCATGCTTTTTAATGCATAAAGACAAACAGAAATTTTGGACGTAACATTCTGTCATGCTTAGTTGTTAATAGGATAATTTAAAAATTGCCTTGTATAATGCAGTATTTTCAAAATATATAATATAAAATTTAATGGCAAGACACTGAGTTGTGTTGAACCATTAAGAGATTCTTTCACTTCCCCCTTTTTTTCTATATTTCAGACAATAAATAAAAGAATAGTACTGGAGGCTGGAGCATGCATTTGTAATGCCACGTATAAAGATAAATTTTTACAAATTTTGTGCATATCATTGAAGAATAACATTTTAGAGATTAAATGTTTTTAGCATCTATGTAGCAACAATACCTGGAAACTGTTATAATTAATTCTAATACAAGATAAGTTGAGCTACATTTTTCTGACTAATATGTACTTCTCAAATTTTGCAAAATACTTCTCAAATTAAGTTCCGGTTTTGCATTGTGGCGAGGCAGATGCAGGAAGGCAGGGCTCTGCCTTCTGTGCCTGATTTTGCCATGTTTGGGGCCCTAAAAAGGGCCTAAAGTCACCCCGAAGAGGTGATGAAGAAGGAGGGGTGTCTCGTCAATCATGGAGAGACAGCGGTCTTTCTGTTCAGTCTGAGAAAAGGATCTGTTCAATCCAAACCAGCGGAGGAAAGACTGGCTACATTCCTATGGCCAGCCATTAGCTGCTGACAACTGAAGAAGAAAAGCACCAATTAACACATCGTAAACAGCATGTTTGGAACTGGGTGAGAATATTGAACCTTTCTTTACTATTTTACAACTGAATTTCCTTAGGAAAGGCCCCCAAGAAGCTAAGTCTCTCCAAATGTATAGTTGGCAATAAAGGAAAATATTTTGGCATACTTATCACCCTGATCTTGTTGGACTATAAACACCCACTGAGCTTGGACTTTTAATCTCAAGAGCTAGTGGAAGAGAAAGAAAAACTTGACCTTTGATTACATCTGGCTGGGAGAGACTTTTGAGCTGTTTTCAGGGAGGTTGTACACTTTGAACATTGTGGATTATAACCTTGCCTGATTGACAATTTTTGGATGCCTGAGACAAAGGATCACTGTAAAATATTGCTTTTGGGACTGGAACTGTATTCTAAAATCTATTGGATTATAAAGACTGCATATAAAAACCAGAAAGCTAAAATAAACTTTGTTTTACTCTTACTGAGACTGGTGATGTTAGAGGTTCTCCAGGACTGATGCCTCAAGAAAAAACAAATACCTTCTCGGAGATACACTCCATGTTACAACTAATTCACCAAACAGTTGTTGCATACAAAGATGACATAAAAAATAAATAATAATGAGACTAAAAATAATTTAGATAATATAAATGAGGAAATCTCCAAATTAAATCTACATCTAGAAAGTTTCCAGACGATAACAAAGTATGACCAAATAAACCAGAGATTGGAAGATGAAGCAGAGGAAATAGACCTAGAGATGGAAAAGATGAAAGAAGGGAAATATAAACTACCATACATAAATAAAATACTGCAAGACCTACCTATAACAATGAAATCTCAAAAGACCCTTTACCTTTTAAGCTTGCAGGATACACTTGATGACAAGGAAGAAGATTTTGGGAATGGAACATAGAGCTGTCAAGGGGAAATGATGAGGAGAGAAATTGAGGGAGAAGGAAGGTGGGAGTTGCTAAAGGAACATAAATGGGTGAAATTCCCCCTCAAAAATACCCTTCCTAAACTGTCTTCCTCATACCAAGCAACTTTAATAAAAATAGAAAGAAAATTCCTGGGTGATTTAATCACCATGGCTTGGAAGGCTACTTGGCAAAGAAAGCAAGCAAGCAAGCGTGAGTTAGATTTAAAAAATAAAAGTTTAGACCTATTAGAGAGGGGGCATCATATGTTAAAATACTTGTTTGAATGTGGTTAAAAAAATGGATGATCGTTAGATATATTTAGACTTTATAATGAAAGATGATTTAGAATTAAAATAGCACTTTTTCTCTTCTTTTGATATGGGAAATATGAAAATAAGGACTGGTATGAATAAAATTTTTAGCTATATAAATGTATTTAACATTGAGAAAATCATAACTGACAAAGATACTTTAAATATTGATGGGAAATTAAACCTTAACAAGAGCACAAAAACAGGATGTTGATTAATGAATTGATATTATTGTTATTTGTATAATATTAGTAAAATATGATGAAGATGTTTATATTTAACTCTGTATACATCATTAGTACCAAGAATTGTAATTGTGTAATGAGGGGAAAATGAAAAAAATATGGGGAAGAAAGGAGGATCAGGGAAAAAATACTGGATTGTGTAGTACTGAATAGACTTATATTGAAGAAGTTAATGTTAAATATGTGAACCCAGACAACATGTTGTTTACTAAGCTCTAAAGATTGTAATTCTTAAAAATTAATAAAACTTTTTAAAAAATACTTCTCAAATTAAAACTTGTTTCATAAAGCATTCAAATTCTGTTGAATAAGATATGCTTAGTTATACATTTCAAAATAAGTAATGAAATAATGTGTTTATCTTTTAAAAGATGTATATTCTGGATGGAATGGAATGGTGAATGATTATGTATAAAAGCAATGTAGATTAGAAATAGCTTGGTGAATAGTATGATACCTGTAAACTGGGGTTGAACTGTTTGCTTTGGCAACTGCAGGGGAAAGATATTTTTGATCTTTGTTTTTATAGATTGTTATAAGCCATCTAGAAATTTCCTAGAAATCCTTATATAAGATAGATGGTCATATATGTCCAATAAATAAATAAGTGCCTCAGAGCAAATTAAAATATTTTAAGTTTCTGTCTTACAATCTTTTTATTTCCCAAATATTAAGGCATGCCGAGACTCTTTTTGGTAAAATTAACTTTTGATGCAGCCTTTTTAGTAGAAAGGAAGAAAACTAGATAGATAAGATAAATGTGGTTAGTGAACTTGAGGAGAAGTATCTGGAGAAGTTGCTAGTTTATGTGCTGTATTAATACTATGAATTGCTAGCCGGGAATTTATATTTTATGCATGTCTGATAAAAATTAATTTTACCATTATAAGTGCATAAAAAGAGTCCGTTTGGTATAGTGATTAAGCTATCAAGCTAGAAAACAGGACACTGTAAATTCTAGTTCTGACTTGGGCACAAATTCAGATGGATGATCTTGGACCAGTCGCTTTTTCTCAGCCATAGGAAGAAGGCAATGGAAAATCACTTCTGAAATATTATGCGAAGAAAACTGCAGGGACTCCAAGCAGTCTCAGTCAGATACAATTCAGTGAAAGAAAGAAATAATGAATGAATTAAGTATTTCAAATTAAAACAATTGATATGTGCAGCCTAAATATTAATGACAGTAAAATTATTTATAGAGAATTACCATTAGCTTAATTCTCAGCTTTATATATTTTATTCAATCCTAAACATTTTAATGAGACAAAAATCATAAAAAATCAAAGATTTGGTTTCATTGAGATAGTGTATAATGCAGAATATGTAATTCCATCAAAGAATGGCACAATTTAATGTGAAATTTACATGGAATAAGTGACAAAGAAAGGGAAAATAATAAAATTGAGATATGACTAAAATAATGAAATATTTATATATTTTACGTATTTACTTTGAATATTTATTTTGATTCTGTTGGAGCTTAAAAATAAGGAGACTGCATTGTTACATTATTGGGCATAAAAAGTTCAAATACTCTGGATTAACCATATTAGATTGTATGATTAAAATGGTAAATCGACTGCTTATATTGGCATAGTCTCACTAAAGTCAGTAGGCTTATGCCAATATAAGCTGTCATGGAATGGCTGCCTTAAATTAATAGTTTTGATTAACTAGTTTGTGAGAAATTAAAAGCGAACTGTTACTCTGTGGACTGCACACTTGACTGGTCTCCTTCTCCATCAGTCTCAAAGAACAAGAGGTAAAATAGGGTGGCCTAGACATGACTCATCACTTATTATACAGTGCAGCCAAAGGATACAGGATGTGAGGCTATGAACAGCATGAAATAATCCTGCTTCATGTATATAGCCCATGGTATCAAAAATACACCACAGAGACTTATTCTGTACATAATTATATTTACCCATATATGAATGAATCTTGTAGAAAATTTGATTTTCTCCAGAATGTTTTGCCAGATTTTAAATGTGAAAATACTATTTCTTATAACAGTATTTTTTTATTTCTAAATGTTCTGTCAGTTGGAAATGAATTATGTGGGTAAAATATTTACCTAATTTTTTAATTTAAAATATAGAATTTCTTCTTTATGAAAATTTCCAGTCTAATAGCTTTCTATAACCTATTCAAAAACAAAATTATTCAGAAACTATTTGGGGTATGAAAAGTTGTAATCAATTTTATTGGTTCTTGAATTGTTTATATGTTTATTGCTGGCTGATCATCTTCATTTTGTTGTGCTACTTATATTGTCATTTTTATTTTTATTATATCATGGACATTCTATTGTATTGTTTACTGATATATTAAAATCAAAATCACTAATTCTGTCATTAATTGTGGCAGACATAAAGTCACTAAAATCACTAATTGGATAAAAAATAGCTCCATTTTATATCTGAAAGGAAGTATTTATTTATAAGCTATAAGTACTCTTATTGTAGCATGCATCATTTTTAAAAAGTTTTGTTGATGTTTAATTTTTTAATATAAATTACAAATGAAAATAAAGACAGTAGGGAAAGTGGCAAAGGGAAAGGGGAAAAAAGATGTGGAAAAAATTAAAAAAATCAACTTTTTCATTGCAAAAAATTACATAGTAAAGATATGGTCTCAACTTTTTATTTATATGTAAGTAGTTAGTAGTAAGGGATGCGGTGGCTTAGTGGGTTAGGATACTGAGCTTGTCGGGGATTCTTGCCCGCAGTAGTATACCTGATGGTCATCTGAATTAAATTCGCCCATTCCTGTCCATTTTAGTTCGCTGATACCTAAGATGTCGATGTTCAGTCTTGTCATCTCTTGTTTGACCACGTCCAGCTTTCCTTGATTCATGGATCTTACATTCCAAGTTTCTATGGAGAAAAAATCTTTATAGCATTGGACTTTCCTTTCACCACCAGACACATCCACAGCTGAGCGTCCTTTCGGCTTTGGCCCAGTCGCTTCATTCTTTCTGGCACTACTAGTACTAGCCCTCTGCTCTTCCCCAGTAGCATATTGGACGCCTTCCGACCTGAGGGGCTCATCTTCCAGCGTCATATCGTTTTGCCTTTTGGTACTGTCCATGGGGTTTTCATGGCAAAGATACTGGAGTGGGTTGCCATTTCCTTCTCCAGTGGATCACCTTTTGTCAGAACTCTCTGCTATGACCTTTCCGTCTTGGGTGGCCCTGCATGGCATAGCTCATAGCTTCATTGAATTACACAAGCCCCTTCGCCACGACAAGGCAGTAATCCATGAAGGGGAGGGATTACTATTAACTACTATTAAAAAAATCTTAGTTTATGGCTTTAAAGGATTCATTTCAGAAATGTCTGGTATCCAATAGTACAATTTCACCTACAGATGGTCTTCTTCATGTTCAGACTATTTGTAAGAGGAACATAACATAGATTTTTGTTTCCTTTGCCAAAACATTGAGTAATTAACTACATGTTTTTATGAACTGTATTTTTAGAGAAGATACTTCAGGTGGCAAATATATTTAAATGTATCTCCTCAGACATATTTTCTTCTGAAAATTGCTTAGTTTATAGAGAATTGTCTGATCAAATTTTGATGCCAGACATGTCCACAGAGGAAATAACTAATTATGTGGTTCTAGATGATCACAAGAATATGCACATTCACCAACTCCAATTGGTACCACAATTTCCGGACCATAAAATTAGCTTATGGTTTGGACACAAACACCATACTCAGACAAAAGAGGCCTCTCCTCTCCTCCCCTCTCGTCCTTCTCTGGAAATTAAGCCAGAGGGCCCTGCTGTTGCAAGGTAACAGGAGCCTCAGAAAATTGAATGAGAATGGTTTTTGGATGCCTCAGAGGCTGTACAAAAGCAAGGCCTTCTCATGCAAGTTCCAGAGGGTCTGGAGACCTTGTGTGTTACCAAAAATGCCATGTGTCATCTGGAGCATACTTGTCATAGATTAGTCATCACTGAGTCCCTTTGGGAGAAGGGCGGTATACAAATCTCAATAAATTAAATTAAAATCTAAAATATGTTCCACTTCATCTCAAATTCTTCTTCCTCTCTATTCTATCACTGAGATGGAGAGTGGTGGGACACAGATGAATAAGGGAGGAATTTTAATGCCAGGAGGGAATGGAACTGGTTGCATTTTAAGTGTGGCTTGAAGCTGAAGACAAAAAGCTACAGGACTATTTTTTATAGTTACAGAAAATGGTCCAATAAGCTTAGTACACCTTTCTAGAGAGTTATTTGAAGGGAGAAATCTGATAAAAAGCCAAATGAGGTTGCCAACAGTAATGGAGGGATTTTCTGGTGATGACAGGCAGAAGAGCAATTGCAGGGGACTTTGGCATGACCCACTTGGTTGTTGAGGAGGTTGAAGTTCCTGGAAAGAATTGGAAACATTTGGCAGTGACCACAGGGAAAAAAAACCCTACCATTTTCAAGGAGGATGTCAGGAATTGCTTTAACATCCTGAACCCTATTGATAGGGAGTCAAAGGGATTTTGAATAAAATCGGTGATATTAAGGATGAAATTGAAAAGAAACTGCCAAAGAACAAGAATAAGAAACAGAAGAAAGCAAAATTTATGTTAGAACAAATGGAGAAAATTGCCAAGAAAAGAAAAGAAGCCAAGGCCAGGAAAAACAAAATGTTTCTTGATGTTGCTGAAGGCTAAAACATATGAAGAACCATTACAGGAATTGGTATGTCTAGTCTAGTGAAAAAAAGAACATGATAGCAGTGTTCCAATATTTGACGGGCTGCCACAAAGAAAAGGGAATCAACTTATTTTCCAAAGCACCTGGAGCAGGCATGTCAAACTGCCAGGCTGTGGGCCGGATGCATCATACTGAAACTGCGCCCACTCCATTGCCAGTAATGGGGGGAAAGTCGCAATACGTCGTGCGACGTGACATTGCGAGTTTGACATGCCTAACCTGGAGGCAAGACAAGAAATAATGAATGAAAACTAATCAAGGAGAGAAGCAACCTAGAACTAAGGAAAAAATAACCAGTGGAACAACTTGCCTTCACAAGTTGTGAGTACTCCATCACTGGAGGTTTTTAAGAAGAGACTGGACAGCCACTTATCAGGAATGGTACAGGTTCTCCTGCTTGGGGGTTGGACTAGAAGACCTCCAAGGCCCCTTCCAACTGTGTTATTCTGTTAGTCTTAGGAAGAAATTTAGAAATTTCAAAGAGCTATTAGAAGAATACATGAACCATTATTACAATGACATCTATAAAGACACCTAAGATGGAAAAATATAATATTACCATTGAGTAGTCTGATCACGACAGTTAAGGGTAGTAAGGAGCAAATCTGATCAAACACAAGCTACAGTAGATCTTAAGCATACTGTATCATAATAAGGATGATAAAACTTTATTCCTCTGAACTTATTGCACCTATAGTTAACTGTCCAGTGGTCCTGTTTCAGGTGACCTGATCACTTGTTAGTGGGAGTGATTCTGTAGTTTACCTACAGGGTTGCTATAAAGAATATGCTAAGTAACTGGCAAATAAAGGTGATTGGATATGTTCTAAATTGGACTCTGGCATTAATACAGATTCTATGAAGGCAACTGGAGTCAAGTGTGGCTCAGTCATCTGGAAAACGTTTGATCCTTTGGGGCCTAAAGAAATGGACAGGGTCCTCAAGGCTGTTCAGCCACCATTGTATGAGATCCATTCCCCTCCTGACTAATCAATAGAGATTGGTTTTCTTCTCATTCTTAATTGGTAGAAAATTAAATATGTTACTGTATTTTTTTTAACACTTATTAATCACCATCCCAATAAAAATGACAACACAATAGGGAAAGCTGATCTAGATGTATATTTTCTTTATATTAATATAATCATTTATTTAGATAAAACTGATTGTACATAAGATGACCATATAGTGTAGTGTAGGGCTCCAGTATAAATACGCCTAAGTCAAGCACGGGGGAAAAAACAAGGACAAAACTATGGAAATCTCCAGAGTCACACTCAGTAATACAAACTGAGGATCTTGTTTGAAGTCAAGCATGAAAGGCCCTTCCTTTCACAAAATTTGCTTTCACTGAGGCTTAATAGAAACATAGCCCTGGATATATTACATTTGCCTGCCAATCAATTATTAAAGTTGGCATTCACTATAGCTGTTCATGGTATATGTAAATTACTGGCAAAATATTGGTAGTCGTTCACCCAAAGTTAACTAAACAATCTGTGGACATTTTGGGTTGGCATCCAGATATTAGTAAAAGATAAGTATTGAACTTTACCTTCTATTTTAAATAAAATTTGAATGATAATTTCCAAATATATAAAATGAGTTGCTTCTCTGAACTGCCAATATATATAGAGAGTTTGCAGGGGAAGCAATATCTGTCTGTCTGTCTGTCTGTCTACATGGGGAGGGGGGAGAGAGAGAAAGAGAGAGAGAGAGAACAAATGATGGCTCCCGGGAAATTTGTGTCTTAGATACTAAAGCAAACCCATCATAGTGCGTTAGGTCATTACATACAGGTGAAACTCAAAAAATTAGAATATGATGCAAAAGTTCATTTATTTCAGTAATGCAACTTAAAGGGGAAACTAATATATGAGATATACTCATTACATGCAAAGCAAGATAGTACAAACCATGATTTGTCATAATTGTGATGATTATGGCTTACAGCTCATGAAAACCCCAAATCCACAATCTCAGAAAATCAGAATATTGTGAAAAGGTGTAATATTCTAGGCTCAAAGTGTCCCACTCTAATCAGCTAATTAAGCCATAACACCTGCAAAGGGTTCCTGAGCCTTTAAATGGTCTCTCAGTCTGGTTCAGTAGGAATCGCAATCATGGGGAAGACTGCTGACCTGACAGTTGTGCAGAAAACCATCATTGACACCCTCCATAAGGAGGGAAAACCTCAAAAGGTAATTGCAAAAGAAGTTGGATGTTCCCAAAGTGCTGTATCAAAGCACATTAATAGAAAGTTATGTGGAAGGGAAAAGTGTGCAAGAAAAAGGTGCACAAGCAGCAGGGATGACCGCAGCCTGGAGAGGATTGTCAGGAAAAGGCCATTCAAAAGTGTTGGGGACCTTCACAAGGAGTGGACTGAGGTTGGAGTCAGTGCATCAAGAGCCACCACACACAGACGGATCCTGGACATGGGCTTCAAATGTCGTATTCCTCTTGTCAAGCCTCTCCTGAACAACAAACAATGTCATAAGCGTCTTACCTGGGCTAAAGAAAAACAGACCAGGTCTGTTGCTCAGTGGTCCAAAGTCCTCTTTTCTGATGAGAGCAACTTTTGCATCTCATTTGGAAACCAAGGACCCAGAGTCTGGAGGACGAATGGAGAGGCACACACTGCAAGATGCTTGAAGTCCAGTGTGAAGTTTCCACAGTCTGTGTTGATTTGGGGAGCCATGTCATCTGCTGGTGTTGGTCCACTGTGCTTCATTAAGTCCAGGGTCAACGCAGCTGTCTACCAGGAGATTTTGGAGCACTTCATGCTTCCTTCCGCAGACTAGCTTTATGGGGATGCTGACTTCATTTTCCAGCAGGAATGCCCACACTGCCAAAAGCACCAAAACCTGGTTCAATGACCGTGGGATTACTGTGCTTAATTGGCCAGCAAATTCGCCTGACCTGAACCCCATAGAGAATCTATGGGGCATTGCCAAGAGAAAGATGAGAGACATGAGACCGAACAATGCAGAAGAGCTGAAGGCCAGTATTGAAGCATCGTGGTCTTCCATAACACCTCAGCAGTGCCACAGGCTGATAGCTTCCATGCCACGCCGCATTGAGGCAGTAATTGCTGCAAAAGGGGCCCAAACCAAGTACTGAGTACATATGCATGCTTGTACTTTTCAGAGGTCCGATATTGTTCTATGTACACTCCTTGTTTTATTGATTGCATGTAATATTCTAATTTTCTGAGATTGTGGATTTGAGGTTTTCATGAGCTGTACGCCATAATCATGACAATTATGACAAATCACGGCTTGAACTATCTTGCTTTGCATGTAATGAGTCTATCTCATATATTAGTTTCCCCTTTTAAGTTGCATTACTGAAATAAATGAACTTTTGCACGATATTCTAATTTTTCGAGTTTCACCTGTACATGTTATCATTTGGGTGCCATTTCTGAGGCTGCTTTTATATGTCTCCCCATATTGATCAAAATTATTTTTCTGTGGATAAACCAATGATTAACTCCTTTAAACTATTTTAAACTCCAAACTTATGTCATAATGGTCTTCTGAGTCTTGGATGCTTTGCCAAGTTTTTATTCAATTCATATAATTCTTAATTTTTGTTACACACAGCGAGTGTATCTATCCTTGATTTCTGATGGATTGTTTCAAAATGAATCTGTTAAATTGTACGTTTCCTTGTTTTGCCGTGTGCCAGCCATATAAAATATTTTTGCCATAATTTTACAGGGATATATTTTATTTATAGACCATCTGTCTGTAACAATGTTCATTGTTACAGACGGAATAAAGAAAATAATGTTTGGTGGTGGGAAATAATACAATAAACTTCTATCTGTTTGTGATATAAAGCCTGACAATCTGTTCCTAGTATGGCCCATTTTTTATGTCATCCCATTTCTCTGGAAAAGGAGATGGGAACATAGTGCTCCCTATATATTCTTGTACCAAGAAGAACACATTGTGCACCAATGCATCTGCCTTTTTAGACATAGTAGAATCTGGTAAAGTGGATCTGATAATCTTGGCCATGCTATACATTCTCCTTTTGGAAAATAAGCCAATCAATCAAATAAGAGCTGCTCAGTTGAATTTGCCAGTATCAACTGTATTTATGTCTTCCTGTTTCCTCCATTGAGAAAGAGTGATGTGACTTAGATAATTGCCATTGCAGGTACTCTAGTTGAAATGGATTTTAGTGGGGGAAAGGAACTTTAGCCCTTACAGGCCAATATAGTTCCTCTTATATTCAGTTCAAACACATTACCAATATAAATAATATGTAATTATATTATGAGGAACAATAAATATATGTTTCAAATTCCTAGAATTTCTAAGAGGATCAATCCTCGTTGTGCCATAGGGGTGGGGGTAGTAAACAAAGACTCAGGACTAGGTGAATTACATACCAATTTATTAAGAGAACTAGAAATGGAGAACAGGTGAGGCTCTTTTTATTTCTGTTTTCAAAAATGGGAAAATTTTAGGCCTGTGATCTTGGCATTGGAAATAACATGGATGTAGGACAAAGGGTCCCCAACCTTTCTGAGTTGGCGGCCCGGTGGGAAAAGGAGGGGCAGACACCTTTATGTGTGCATGTGCACGCATGCAAATGTGGCTGCATGCGCGTGAACAGGGCCAGTGAGCATGCATGCTCTGCAAATGGGGCTGCTAGTGCTGGCATGTGGATTGCAACTCAGCTAGGACTGATGGAAGGCTCACGGCTCAGCTATCGCCAGCATGTGGCTCAAGGCTCAGCTAGTGCCAGTTTGTGGCTTACATGCACGACTTGGCTAGCATCGGCGAGAAGCTCACAGCTTGGCCAGTATCAGTTTGCAGCTAGCACCAGGAAGCGGCTCACAGCTCAGCTACTGCTGGCTCACGACTCATGGCTTGGCTAATGCCAGCGAAAGGCTCGCGGCTTGGCTAGCACTGGTGAAAGACTAGCTCATGGCTCAGCTAACTCCAGCGCAAGGGGGGGTTGAGTGCACACACATGCCCGTGTGTACTGGCCAGCCAGCCACTCATGTATCCCAGTGGCCAAGAGGAAGCACTCCATAGGTGCCAAAACATTTTTTTATCCCAACGGAGATCTGGCAGAAGGCTCCGTTTCTGCCAGGAAATCTGGCAGAGACTGCAAGCTCTGTATTTCTGGAATGGGGCTTTTGAGAAACGGAGCGCTCCTTTCTGTACAGTCACACAGGATGCTTCAAAATGCAAGGAATCCCTGTGTTTTGAATAGCTCTACCAAAGCACAAACACTCCACAATCCACAATGCCAAACCCTAAGCCCTACCATACCCCAGGGCATCCACAATGCCAAATCCTAATCCCCACCCCAGGGCAATCACATTCCTGCACTAATCTCATTTCCAACTCTGTTCTCTGTGTGCAGGACAACAAAAGAAGTTTGTGGGACTAAAAAAAAAGATCAATCTGACCTTCCAACTTCTCACACACACACAAAAAAAAATCTCACAAAGTTGGAAGGTCTGGTTGAGCTTTTTTAAAAACCGGTAGTTCCACAAGCTTCTTTTGTTGCCCTGCACGCAGTGGCGGATAACAGAGCTGGAAAGGAGGTTAGTGAAGGTAGACTTTGGGGAAGGGGGAGATGGGAAAGAGTCTGCTCTGGCCTCTGCTGCCTCACTCCGCCAGCATGAGGGCTTGGAGGCTTGTTTTCTCCAGGAAAAAGCCATTTTCCAAGCCCCTTCCTGGCAAAAACGGAGCCAAAGCGCACCTCGCTCTTATTGAGAGCAATCCTATGAAAACAAGGATGACAAAGGATAGCACTTTAGTTCTGAAAATGAAATCCTTAAAGTGTGGAATTCTCTGCCAAATAATTTTAAGTCAATGAAAGCACTTGGGATTGCTTTCCTTTCTTTGTTTGGATCATCTTATACTTGTGAGCAGCTGTTTTCAGCGTTGAATTATATCAAATCTGACACCAGAAACAGACTAACAGATGACCTGAGTGCTCCATGTGTTGCTCTCAAACTTACAAAGTATGAGCCAAGGTTAGACAAATTATCAGCATGCATACAACAGCAAAAATCACATTAATTGTTCAAAAGCATGCCAAATGGACACTTTTACCTTTCAATAAAAAGTTGTATCATTGAAAGCTTTGTTATTGTGTTTTTCTTTTAAGACAAAAGATGTTAATGTAAGAGTTGTTTTTTCTAAACTAAAACCTCAGTATTCAGGTTAAATTGCCCTGTGGGCACTTTAAGATAAATAAATGGGTTTTGGGTTGCAGTTTTGGCATTCAGTCTCTACAAGTTTTGCCATCACTGTCCTATACCATTTCAGACAAATGGCTGTCCAATCTCTTCTTAAAAGCCACCAGTGGTGTAGCACCCACAACTTCTGAAGGCAAGCTTTTCCACTGGTTGATTGTTCTCACTGTCAGGAAATTTCTCCTTAGTTCTAGTTGCTTCTTTTCCTTAGTTAGTTTCCATCCATTGTTTTTTGTCTTGCCTTCTAGTGATTTGCAAAATAGGTTGACGCCCTCATTTTTGTGGTAGCCACTCAAATATTGGAATACCCATAGTCCTTTTCTCTAGACTAGCCATACCTGCCACAGTTCTTCATATGTTTTAATCTGCAGCCCCTTAATCATTTTAGTTATTCTTCTCTGTACTCTTTCCGAAATCTCAACATCTTTTTTATAATGTGGTAACCAAAACTGGATGTAGTATTCCAGATGTGGTATTACTACGGTTTTATACAGCAATACTAACACTCCATTGATCTTGAATCTATCCCCCTGTTTATGCAACCAAGGATTGCATTAACTTTTTTGGTTGCTGCTACACACTTTTGGTTCATATTTAAGCGATTGTCCACCAGAGCTCCAAGGTCCCTCTCACAGTTACTGCTTTTGAGCCAAGTTTCATATAATCAGTACTTGTACATTTGGTTTCTCCTGCCTAAGTGTAAAAACTTACTTTTTTCCAGATTAAATTTCATTTTGTTGGATCGGGTCCATTGTTCAAGTTTGTTGAGATCCATTTGGATCCTGAGCCTATCATCTGGGGTATTGGCTATTCCTGCCAGCTTAGTGTCATCTGCAAATTTGATGAGTTCCCCTTCTATTCCCTCATCTAAGTCATTTATGAAGATATTGAAGAGTACTGGGCCTAAGACTGAGCTTTGGGATACCCCACTGCTCACTTTCCTCCATGTAGACATAGTATCAGAGCTTTAGTACTGTCATTAACTTTTAGAACTTAAGTTCCATTTTTAATGATAAAAAGAGATGCATTTGAACGTTAGAGATTATTTTCAGGAAAGAATATTACGTGCTAATAAAGAACTGTGGTGTATATATTTTTGTAGAGAAATTTCTATGGTATAAATTACAAGATAGAGAATGTACTTTACAGTGAAATGTATTACCTGATCTGGGTGACAGGGTTACATTTTGATTCCTTTGCATTTTTATGATCAGTTAGAGATTATATCACTTGGTGGCTTTTTGCTTTATTATTTTTTTGTTAACTTTATTTCATGCTAGTGTACCTGGTTCCACCTGAATTGTACCCTTATGGCAGTTCCACAAAGTGATTTAAACTGACACCAATTGGCCCAAATTTATCTGAAAAATTGGTCTAGCCAATCATGTTTTTAAACTGAGATTACTATACCAGTGTGTGTGTGTGTGTATCTCTATCTCTATCTCTATCTATCTATCTATCTATCTATCTATCTATCTATCTATCTATCTATTATCTATCTATCTATCTATCTATCTATCTATCTATCTATCTATCTATCTATCTATCTATCTATCTATCATCATCTATCTATCTTTTATTTAATCTTTCCAAATGTATGTTTTACAATTATTTTTGTTTAAACATCCCTTTTTAAAATAATGTATGTTAAATGCAAAAAAGGCAGTTGGATCAGCTTTTCCCTAATGGAACAAATTTCATTTTATCTGGATTTCTGAACAAATGGCATTGTTGTTAGATTTTAATTAATCTAGAGAAAATTGAAGGATGCTATTGGAAATTGGCTGTTTTACATATATAGTACTAATTTGTGTGTGTGTGTGTGTGTGTGTGTGTGTGTGTGTGTGTAGATTCATACATACACCTATACAGTAAGTATAAATAAGGCCCATCTTATACAATGGCACAGTAAGTAAAACAATACGGCCTTCTTTTGAGTTGAACACAGTAGTAAATGCTTGCAAAAGCCCATAATGGAACATTGAACTTTCCCCCCCTTTTCTGCAAGGAAAGGTGGAATAAAAAAGAGATTGGTATCTCATCAGCCCTGAACCTTCCTTTTGCAAAGAAAGATCCCTGGCAGAAGCATGGAGAAAAAGCACAGATTTTTGGCCCAAAAGTAGTAGATATATGACTGACATATGGCTGGATTGTTTAATTTGCTTTTTTTCTCCAAATCATTCCTGTGAGTGGATCATTTTTATCGAGATCTACAGAATACTTAAATTCAGTATTAAAGGTAACAAGAAAAGGGAGGGCGGAAGGAAGGAACAAACTTTCTATAAACTCACATCCTCCAAAATAAAATCTATGCAACAATTTTAGCTCTATATGGCAAGGTCCTCTAAGATGTTGGACAGGAATTCCAATTCTACTGAGCAAAGTGAGTTGTATTTGTACAGCAACAGAATGATGATGTATTTGAAATGGGTGGTAAAATTAAGTATGGCATGTTTTTTAACTTTTTCCTCAAATTCTGCTTTTTTCCGTTTCTTCAACATTTTCAGAAACACTCTACTGCTTTTGCTTTCCCATAATCCACTGCCCTAGTCTTTACCAAAGTGCTAATGAAGGTCTTAGAAGAATAGTTCCAGATACAAGGATATTTGGTAACATTTTAGATGACACTAATCCAACAACCATAAAAAGAAGATTTCAGTTCTATTAGCAGATATACATATAGATAGATATATATGGATCTTTGGTCATTCGGGTTTTTCCCCGCGTAGAATTGAAGGTGTAGGAGCAACGTTTCGACCTGGCACTGATTACAACTCTTCAGGAGGTGGAAAATCTTTGACTATTATTAAAACAGCTTCCATGGAAGATTTAACTGCAAACAACAATGGAATGAATGAATACATCCCGCCACTTGATTATAAACTGATACTGGACACTATCTTGGCAATGACAGAGCATATTAAAGCCAAACTGCAAGAAAAATCTGACAACTGAAAGCCACCAAATCCAAGTGAATTTAAATGAGGAAAAGATAACCCAAATAGAAGAAGTGGAAACTAACATCAAAATAAGAGATTTTAAAGAACAAGAAAAGCAACCTACAGAAAACCTTAAAGTCCAAACTTTAATGGTAACTACAAAACTTAAAGCCAAAAAACAAGAGCACCTGAACAAAGCAACATCAAGAGTGAAAACACTAAAGGCCTCCAAATATACTATATTGAGAATTCAATTAATCCAATGACAACTATAATACCAGCTACTACTTTCTACCTAACCCAGATAGAATTGGAAGTTCAAAAAGACTTGACTGATTTAATGACAACTATATACCTTTACCTGTAAAGGTAAAGGTTCCCCCACACATGCGTGCTAGTCGTTTCCAACTCTAGGGGTCGGTGCTCATCTCCATTTCAAAGCTGAAGAGCCAGCGCTTGTCCGAGGACGTCTCCGTGGTCATGTGGCCGGCATGACTAGACGCCAAAGGCGCATGGAACGCTGTTACCTTCCCACCGTAGTGGTCCCTATTTTTCTACTTGCATTTTTACGCATTTTTGAACTGCTAGGTTGGCAGAAGCTGGGACGAGTAACAGGTGCTCACTCTGTTACGCGGCACTCAGGATTCGACCCGCCAAACTGCCAACCTTCTGATCGACAAGCTCCCGAGTGCCGCGTAACAGAGTGAGCGCCTGTTACTCGTCCCAGCTTCTGCCAACCTAGCAGTTCGAAAGCACGTAAAAATGCAAGTAGAAAAATAGGGACCACTCCGGTGGGAAGGTAACAGCGTTCCGTGTGCCTTTGGCGTCTAGTCATGCCGGCCACATGACCACGGTGACGTCCTCAGACAAGCGCTGGCTCTTCGGCTTTGAAACGGAGATGAGCACTGGCCCCTAGAGTCGGAAACGACTAGCACGCAAGTGCGGGGGAACCTTTACCTTTACCTTTATATAGAATCTAGAATTTTAAGATGAAAACTAGACTTTAATGATAAAACATAAGAATGTTTTGTAATGACCAATATAAGTTTTGTAGACAAAAGAATTATTCTTTATTGAAATAGGGAATTGTGGGTTACCCAAAATTTAGCTTTCTTCTATATACTATAGGCTATTCTAGAATATCCTATTGCAATTAGATAAAATTTAAAAACAGGACATTGATATGTATTACTGAAAATATATCTTGAATTTTATTGATTGACTGGGCTATAACGAGAAATATACTAACTTGTTTATTTTGACTATGTAATCACTAAAGGAATTAGAGAGGGCATCTCTGTTGAGTAACCTGAACTATTTACAACTGGTTATTTTTTATTTTAACTACCCAACCATCATATTGTTTCACAAATACATCTATATTTAAATATTAAAAAAATCAATAAAACTTGTATTAAAAAAAGATTTTGACTTTTCTTGCTTTATTTTGCTAATTAATCATGCAGTTTTTTCAGTATTTTTAAAATTCAGAAAACATACCCACAATTTAGTGACTATTGACAGTAGATCAATGGTTTAAAAAACCCTCATTCAATTTACTTTAATGGGACATGAAGAAAATTATGATAAAAGAAGCCTAGAAAATGAAAAATATATTTTATTTAGTTTGTTAACATCTGATGATTATGTAGCCTTACTAGCATCTGTAAGGAAGATCCTGGGCTAACCTATTTTAATATTTAAAATATTTATTTATTTATTTTTATTTATTTAGTTATATTTATATACCGCCCTATTCCCTGAGGACTCAGGGCGGTTTACAGGGAATTAAAAATCCAAAATACAAAAATTAAGAACCAAATTAAAAAAATTAAATTAACCCTGTAGTCAGTTAAAAAGAACCCCAAATTAAAAATTCCTCCTCAGTCTGGGCCCGAGAGCTCGAAGAGCCAGGTCTTCAGGCCCCGGCGGAATGATCGAAGGTTGGGGGCAGTTCTCAGCTCCACCGGCAGCTGGTTCCAGAGGGCAGGCGCTCCCACCGAGAAGGCCCTATCCCTGGGTGTCACCCGCCGGCAGTCTCTTACCGGCGGGACCCTGAGCAGACCCTCCCTGTGGGAGCGCACTGGGCGAAGGGCATTTGATGCCGGCAGCAGGTGTTCCCTCAGATATCCCGGACCCAGGCCATGTAGGGCTTTATAGGTGATAACCAGCACCTTGAATTTCACCCGGAGGGCAATCGGAAGCCAATGCAGCTCACGGAGTAGAGGTGTTACATGGGAGTATCGGGAAACCCCCATTACAACTCGCGCGGCCGCATTCTGCACCAGTTGAAGCCTCCGAGTGGTCTTCAAGGGCAGCCCCATGTAGAGAGCGTTACAGTAGTCCAAACGGGAGGTCACAAGCGCATGAGTAACTGTGCGTAGGGCGTCTCGGTCCAGATAGGGACGCAACTGGCGCACCAGGCGAACCTGGGCAAAAGCCCCCCTGGTCACGGCTCCTATATGGTCTTCGAAATTGAGCCGTGAATCCAGGAGGACGCCCAAGTTGCGAGCCCTATCGACGGGGGGTAACACCTCACCCCCATCATTAAAGATGGAATAACTTGGTTAACCCGAGATGCCGATATGCACAGCCACTCAGTCTTGGCGGGATTGAGACGAAGCCTGTTTCTCCCCATCCAGACGTGAACCGCCTCCAGGCACCAGGACATCACGGAGAGGGCATCACTGGGTTGGTTCGGGGTGGAAAGAAAAAGTTGGGTATCATCAGCGTACTGATGATACCCCACCCCAAAACCACGAATGATCTCGCCCAGCGGCTTCATATAGATGTTGAACAGGAGAGGCGAGAGAACCGACCCCTGAGGGACTCCACAAATGAGAGACCTCGGGGCGGATCTCTGCCCTCCTGTCAACACCGACTGCGAGCGGCCCTGGAGGTAGGAGGAGAACCACCGTAAAACGGTGCCTCCCACTCCCAGCCCCCTGAGACGCCGCAGTAAGATACCATGGTCGATGGTATCGAACGCCGCTGAGAGATCTAATAGGACCAGGACAGAGGAGCAACCCCTGTCCCTAGCCCTCCAGAGATCATTCACCAGCGTGACCAATGCCGTCTCCGTGCTGTGTCCGGGCCTGAAGCCCGATTGGTACGGGTCCAGATAATCAGTTTCCTCCAGGAACAGAGGGAGCTGATGCGCCACCACACTCTCAACAACCTTCGCCAGAAAGCGAAGGTTGGAGACTGGACGGTAGTTGTTTAAAACAGCCGGGTCCAAAGCAGGCTTCTTGAGAAGGGGTCTCACCACCGCCTCCTTCAAGGCGGCAGGAAAGACACCCTCCTTCAAGGAAGCAGTTATTACTGCATGGAACCAGCCTCGTGTTCCTTCCCGAGCCGCATAAGCTAGCCAGGAGGGGCACGGATCCAACAAACAGGTGGTGGTGCTCAGTCTCCCCATGATCCTGTCCACATCATCAGGGGAAACAGGGTCGAACTCATTCCAGATAACGTGCTCAAGACCGCCTGATTCCTCCACATTAGACTCTGCCCAGTCAGAGTCCAAGCCGGTCCGGATCCGAGCGATTTTGTCCGCCAGATGATGACTAAACTCCTCGGCTCGTCCCTGCAAGGGATCCTCTCTCACCTCCTGATTAAGGAGGGAGCGAGTCACCCTAAACAGGGCGGCCGGGCGATTATCTGCGGACGCGATAAGGGAGGCAAAGTAGTTAGACTTCGCCGTCCTTATCGCCGCAAGATAAGACCTTATAAAGGTTCTTAACTGCAATCGGTCGGATTCGGATCGGCTGGATCTCCAACCGCTCTCTAGACCTCGTCTCCGCCGCTTCATCTCCCGGAGCTCCACAGAGAACCATGGGGCCCAACGGGATCTGCGTCGGGTCAGAGGTCGCATGGGTACAACGCAGTCGAGTGCCCTGGTGGCTGCCGTTTCCCAGGCCTCCACCAGGGCATCGACTGGGCTGTGGGTAAGGGTGATAGGTATAGGCCCAAGCGCCCTCTGGAACCGATCTGGGTCCATTAGGCGCCTGGGGCGGAACCACCTGGTCGGCTCCGCCGCCCAGCGGCGGGGGATGGCATGACGGAAAACTAGCCTCAGGAGGTAATGGTCTGACCATGACAGAGGGGTGATGGACGGAGAACCCCCTCCCAGATCATCCAGCCACTGTCCAGACAGAAACACCAGGTCAAGAGTGTGACCCCCCTCATGAGTCGGGCCCTCAATAACCTGGGTCAGGCCCATGGCTGTCATGGAAGCCATGAACTCCCGAGCTAACTCCGACGACCCTCCCAGTGATGGCAGGTTGAAGTCAGCCAGGACTACGAGCCTGGGGAACTCCACCGCCAACCCTGAGAGGGTGTCGAGCAGCTCGGGCAGGGCTGTTGCCACACAGCTGGGCGCCAGGTATGTAAGCAACAAGCCCAACTGAACCCGAGGACCACATCTCAAGAGGAGGGTCTCACTCCCAGCCATCTGGACAATGGTGGCCTCCCGGGGACACAATGTCTCCCGAATAACCACTGCCACCCCACCACCCCTGCCCTGAGCCCGTGGCTGGTGCAGCACCCGGAAACCCGGCGGGCATAACTCGGTGAGAGGCACCCCTCCCTCCGAGCCCAGCCAGGTTTCCGTGATGCACGCTAGATCCGCACATTCCTCCTCGATCCGATCACGGATGAGGGGAGCTTTATTAACTACGGATCTAGCGTTAAAATAGACCAGCCTGAGCTCAGGGGCCTGATCACCCTCATCCCCGGGTAGGAGGGTGCTAACCGGAGGGTCGGAGCGCGCCACTGCTCGAAGATAGCGGGGGCGCGATCCCAGATGTTGATATGACCCTCCTCGCAAACACCTGCTGCCATACCCTATCGCCGTGGGGATTCGATACCCCACCCCCACATTCCCAGCGCCAGCAGCCACCTCCCCCAACCCCGTCCCACCAGGACCTCTAACAGGACCAGACTGAGTGCCGGTTACAAGTTCCCTCCCCACCCCTCCCTCCCTCCCCCTCCCTAACCTCCTAAAATAACCGGCTAAAAATCTGATCAGGGGCCTCTTAGCGCGTCTTAACTCGAGGCCCCTATCCAAGCCCAACCACCTCTCGGAGTCCCAAGGCTTGGGCCCGTCATTAAGGGGAGTATGAAAACAGGCGACAGGTCGCGCCCATGAGGCAGGAACCGCCCTAAGGGCATACAAGTCCGCTTCGGAATAACGATGGATCATATAGCACTCAATTAGTCTCTTGGGGCCGATGTTGAAAATATGGCCAAAGGATTGTTCATTGATGGTACGAAGATGGAAAAAGAACAGGTCCAGTGGGCATATCTCTCAATCTGCAAAGCCATCTCAGCTCTCACCCGAGATGGAGTTCCAAGGGACAACCTCAGCCGTCCTCTCACTCCGGCTGAGGAGTCTAACTGGAACAGAGAGAGAAAAGGGGAGTCCCAAGCCAGGCCCACCCCAACTGGTCTCTCACACCAGTGAGGTGGTCGCTGACCAGTCCAGAACCGTCCTCCCACCACGGTTCGGTCCCGTCCACACTGGATTATCCATAGGGGGATCTTAGTTCCCATCAGGTATGGAGCTAGCCGTAATGCCTGCCTGTCAACAAAAGAAGTAAGGAACAGGCAGGCCAGGCCTCTGTCAATCCTCACAACGCCAGCCCGCACCGCCAGTCTGGGGGGGGAGAACAAAACATTCTCTCCCCAATGTCCATCCACCAGTCCAAGCCATCCTTCAACGGCGGAAAGAAGTGATCCCAGCAGTCATGTTGGGTCCTGGAATTCACTAACATGTCCGCCGGGGCCGATGACCAGGCCCACAATCCGCAACCACCATCCGGGAGAAGAAGGAGGCTCCTCGCCACCAAAGAACGGTGTCGGTCAGCAGATGGTCGTAAAAAGGATCTCCATCCGGTGGGGTCGTCGCCGCTGCCCCTCCGACAAGCAGAGGGTATCCACGGCGAACAGGCAGAGGAAGAAGGCAGGTGAGGCATCCTGGGCTGCACGGCGCTGTAGAGGTGATTGACGCCATAACAGAGCTCAACAGGTCAGCAGAGATTGTCAGCACTGCTCATTCAGATCAACAGGCCGCTAGCTCGGGGGGGGGAGGCTCAGTGTCATGAAAAGTAGCGTCCAGGAGCCGTTTCAAAGATCCCCCAATCCCTAAAGTCGCCTCAATCCGCAAGCAGATAAAAAACAGGCAGACGTCCCGAGTTTCACAGTGAAGCAGCGCTCAGCGCCATAATAGAGCTCAGCAGTTCGGCAGGCAGTTCTCAGTTCTCAGCGCCGCTCGATTGAATCAACAAGCCGCTATTCCGGAGGGGGGGGGCTCAGCACTACGAAAAGCAGCGCCCAGCAGCTGTTTTGAAAAACCCCCAATCCCAAAGTCGCCTCGGCCAGCAACAGCATGGAATCAGCTCAGCCAGCAGCAGATGAAAAGAAGCAAGGCAGACATCCAGGATTCACAGTATAGCTGCGCTCGGCGCCATCGTGAGGCCGGCAGATCGGCAGACGGCAGATGTTAAAAACGCCGCTAATTCAAAGGGGGGGGGCTCAGTGCCACCGAAGACAGCACGTAGCAGCTGTTTTTAGCTCCCCCACCCCCAAATATAGTGCCACTGTTGCACAGTTCATTTCAAGCAATTTTTGAACTTCAAAAATAACTGTTACAACATTGGAGTTCAAATGTTCAGGAGTATAGCTTGCTGTAATGGTATATCTGTGGAAAAAATACCCCGTAAGTTTGTGGTGAAGTGGGAAGCCCAGTGCCAAAGCACAACATATAATTGAGTTTAATTTTTTCCATATGTATCAACAAAAACACCCTTACTGCCAGGAGAGATGAAAGCTTCCCTTTCAGTCATATTTTATTTTGCATATAATTCCAAACTCTATAATTTTGTAGAATTTCTATCAAAACATGTCAGAATGTAGGAAAGATGAGCTATCATTCTTGATCCAAATGTGCATTATTTAATAGAAGAATTCTGTGTTTAGGATGGTTTTAAAAAGGAAAGGTAATTCTTCTTTTGCCAATATGAACCATCCAGTAATAATCTCTTTGTTCACTGTTTAATAGTAAGGTAATGGATCATTATACTATTACAGAAGTAATGACACCAAGTAAGTGAACATACTGTATTATTTTAAGTGAAGTTGAGAATATTTTGGGCTAAAGTATTTGAATATTGTTTTTGCTCTCCATTTATGATTGACACACTATGGAAACATAGGACACAGAACTTCCTAGACTCTTGTTCCATATATACAGTCGGGTCCAGAAATATTGGGACATCGACACAATTCTAACATCTTTGGCTCTATACACCACCACAATGGATTTGGAATGAAACAAACACAATGTGCTTTAACTGCAGACTGTCAGCTTTAATGTGAGGGTATTTACATCCAACTCAGGTGAACGGTGTAGGAATTACAACAGTTGGCATATGTGCCTCCCACTTGGTAAGGGACCAATAGTAATGGGACAGAATAATAATCATAAATCAAACTTTCCCTTTTTAATACTTGGTTGCAAATCCTTTGCAGACAATCACAGCCTGAAGTCTGGAACGCATAGACATCACCAGACGCTGGGTTTCATCCCTGGTGATGCTCTGCCAGGCCTCTACTGCAACTATCTTCAGTTCCTGTGTGTTCTTGGGGCATTTTCCCTTCAGTTTTGTCTTCAGCAAGTGAATTGCATACTCAATGGGATTCAGGTCAGGTGATTGACTTGCCCATTGCATAACATTCCACTTCTGTCCCTTCATAAACTCTTTGGTTGCTTTTGCAGTATGCTTTGGGTCATTGTCCATCTGCACTGTGAAGCGCCGTCCAATGAGTTCTGCAGCATTTGGCTGAATGTGAGCAGATAATATTGCCCGAAACACATCAGACTTCATCCTGCTGCTTTTGTCAGCAGTCACATCATCAATAGATACAAGAGAACCAGTTCCATTGGCAGCCATACATGCCCACGCCATGACACTACCACCACGCTTCACTGATGAGGTGGTATGCTTAGGATCATGAGCAGTTCCTTTCCTTCTTCATACTCTTCTCTTCCCATCACTCTGGTACAAGTTGATCTTGGTCTCATCTGTCCATAGGATGTTGTTCCAGAACTGTGAAGGCTTTTTTAGATGTCGTTTGGCAAACTCTAATCTGGCCTTCCTGTTTTTGAGGCTCACCAATGGTTTACATCTTGTGGTGAACCCTCTGTATTCACTCTGGTGAAGTCTTCTCTTGATTATTGACTTTGACACACATACACCTACCTCCTGGAGAGTGTTCTTGATCTGGCCAACTGTTGTGAAGGGTGTTTTCTTCACCAGGGAAAGAATTCTTCGGTCATCCACCACAGTTGTTTTCCGTGGTCTCCCGGGTCTTTTGGTGTTGCTGAGCTCACCGGTGCGTTCCTTCTTTTTGAGAATGTTCCAAACAGTTGTTTTGGCCACGCCTAATGTTCTTGCTATCTCTCTGATGGGTTTGTTTTGTTTCTTCAGCCTAATGATGGCTTGCTTCACTGATAGTGACAGCTCTTTGGATCTCATCTTGAGAGTTGACAGCAACAGATTCCAAATGCAAATAGCACACTTGAAATGAACTCTGGGCCTTTTATCTGCATATTGTAATTGGGGTAATGAGGGAATATCACATACCTGGCCATGGAACAGCTGAGAAGCCAATTGTCCCATTACTATTGGTCCCTTACCAAGTGGGAGGCACATATGCCAACTGTTGGAATTCCTACACCGTTCACCTGAGTTGGATGTAAATACCCTCACATTAAAGCTGACAGTCTGAAGTTAAAGCACATTGTGTTTGTTTCATTCCAAATCCATTGTGGTGGTGTATAGAGCCAAAGATGTTAGAATTGTGTCGATGTCCCAATATTTCTGGACCCGACTGTATATATGGAACAAGAGTCTAGGAAGTTCTGTGTCCTATGTTTCCAAAGTGTGTCAATCATAAATGGAGAGCAAAAACAATATTCAAATACTGTTAGAATTAGAATTGTGTCGATGTCCCAATATTTCTGGACCTGACTGTACATAGTAGTTCTGTCACCACATTGCTTGTTCCTGCAATTCTTTGAACTATGTCCATTTGATAAGTGATCAAATTTGTTACTTAAAGAATATTTTTTATGGATTCCAATATCATGAACTACCAACAAAAAAGAAAAAAAGATAAGAGGGAAAAACATACAGAAGGTTTTAATGTACCAAGATCTTGTAATGGTCATGTTGAATTGAATGACTGTAATAGAATTTGTCTTTGGTAGAGAACACCTTTAGTCTCTCCACTGTAGCACAATACTTTGAATGTCAGTTATTATATATTTGACAAGTTATAAACTTGTAGTCAGAACTAATTCGACATGATAGAAATGTCATGTATACTATAATCTGAAATAGGTTTCCATTAAAGATAGTATGGAAATATTTTGAAGTACATGATATGATAAATAGTGTGTTAATAGAATGTACACCGCCCTGAGTCCTCCGGGAGAAGGGCGGTATATAAAACAAATAAATAAATAAATAAATAAATAAATAAACAGTCCCCTTCATGGATTACTGCCTTGTTGTGGCGAAGGGGCTTGCATAATTCAATGAAGCTATGAGCTATGCCGTACAGGGCCACCCAAGACGGAAAGGTCATAGCAGAGAGTTCTGACAAAAGGTGATCCACTGGAGAAGGAAATGGCAACCCACTGCAGTATCTTTGCCATGAAAACCCCATGGACAGTACCAAAAGGCAAAACGATATGACGCTGGAAGATGAGCCCCTCAGGTCGGAAGGCGTCCAATATGCTACTGGGGAAGAGCAGAGGGCTAGTACTAGTAGCACCAGAAAGAATGAATTGTCTGGGCCAAAGCCGAAAGGACGCTCAGCTGTGGATGTGTCTGGTGGTGAAAGGAAAGTCCGATGCTGTAAAGATTTTTTCTCCATAGGAACCTGGAATGTAAGATCTATGAATCAAGGAAAGCTGGATGTGGTCAAACAAGCGATGACAAGACTGAACATCGACATCTTAGGTATCAGCGAACTAAAATGGACAGGAATGGGTGAATTTAATTCAGATGACCATCAGGTATACTACTGTGGGCAAGAATCCCTCAGAAGAAATGGAGTAGCCTTCCTAGTCAGTAAAAGAGTAGGAAAAGCATTACTGGGATACAATCCTCAAAATGACAAAATGATCTCAGTTCGAATCCAAGGCAAACCATTCAATATCACAGTAGTCCAAGTCTATGCCCCAACCACCAGTGCTGAAGAGGATGAAATTGACCGGTTCTCTGAAGCCCTACAGCACCTTATAGAACTAACACCAAAAAATGATGTTCTTATCATCATACAAAATGAAGCAGGACACAGGCTGATAGAATTTTGTCAACAGAATATGATGGTCATAGCAAACACTCTTTTCCAACAACCCAAGAGACGGCTCTACACATGGACATCACCAGACGGTCAACACAGAAATCAGATTGACTATATGCTCTGCAGCCAAAGATAGAGAAGCTCTCTACAGTCAGCAAAAACAAGACCAGGAGCTCACTGTGGCTCAGACCATGAGTTTCTCATTGCAAAGTTTAGGCTTAAATTGAAGAAAGTAGGGAAAAGCACTAGGCCACTCAGGTATGAATTAAATCATATCCCTGTTGAATATACAGTAGAGGTGACAAATAGATTTAAGGAATTAGATCTGATAGACAGAGTGCCTGAAGAACTATGGACAGAGGTTCGCAACATTGTAGAACAGATAGCAACCAAAACCATCCCAAAGAAAAAGAAATGCAAGAAAGCAAAATGGCTGTCTGAGGAAGCTTTGCAAATAACTGAGGAAAGGAGGGAAGCGAAAGGAAAGGGAGAAAAAGAAAGATACGCCCAATTGAATGCAGAATTCCAGAGAATAGCTAGAAGAGATAAGAATGCCTTCTTAAATGAACAGTGCAAAGAAATAGAAGAAAACAATAGAATAGGGAGGACCAGAGATCTTTTCAAGAAAATTGGAGAGATGAATGGAACGTTTCATGCAAAAATGGGCATGATAAAGGACCAAAATGGCAGGGACCTAACAAAGGCAGAAGAGATTAAGAAGAGGTGGCAAAATTACACAGAAGAACTATACAAGAATGAGCCTAACGTTCCTGATAATCATAATGAGGTGGTCATTGACCTCGAGCCAGACATCCTAGAATGTAAAGTGAAGTGGGCCTTAGAAAAGCTGAGCAACAACAAAGCTAGTGGAGGTGACAGTATTCCAGCTGAGCTATTCAAAATCTTAATAGACGATGCAGTAAAAGTACTACACTCAATTTGCCACAAAATTTGGAAAACTCAACAGTGGCCACAGGATTGGAAAAGGTCAGTTTATATTCCAATTCCAAAGAAAGGCAGTGCCAAAGAACGTTCAAACTATTGCACCATTGCACTCATTTCTCATGCTAGTAAAGTTATGCTTAAAATCCTACAAGCTAGACTCCAGCAGTATGTGGATTGAGAACTACCAGAAGTACAGGAAGGATTTCGAAGAGGCAAAGGAACTAGAGGTCAAATTGCCAACATACGCTGGGTCATGGAGAAAGCTAGAGAGTTCCAGAAAAACATCTGCTTCATTGACTATGCTAAAGCCTTTGATTGTGTGGATCATAACAAACTGTGGCAAGTTCTTAAAGAGATGGGTGTACCAGACCATCTTATTTGTCTCTTGAGAAACCTATATGTGGGCCAAGAAGCAACAGTGAGAACTGGACATGGAACCACGGATTGGTTCAAAATTGGGAAAGGAGTCCAGCAAGGCTGTATACTGTCGTCCTGCCTATTTAACTTATATGCAGAGCACATCATGGGAAAGGCAGGGCTTGATGAATCAAAAGTTGGAATTAAGATTGCCGGAAGAAATATCAACAACCTAAGATATGCAGATGATACCACTCTAATGGCAGAAAGTGAAGAGGAACTAAAGAGCCTCTTGTTGCGGGTGAAGAAGGAGAGTGCAAAACTTGGGTTGAAACTTAACATTAAGAAAACCAAGATCATGGCATCCGGCCCTCTCAATTCCTGGCAAATAGATGGGGAAGAAATGGAGATAGTGACAGATTTTATTTTCCTGGGCTCCAAGATCACTGCAGATGGGGACTGTAGCCAAGAAATTAAAAGACGCTTGCTCCTCGGGAGGAAAGCCATGGCAAATCTAGACAGCACACTAAAAAGCAGAGATATCACCCTGTCAACAAAAGTGCGTATAGTCAAGGCTATGGTCTTCCCAGTTGCAATGTATGGCAGTGAAAGTTGGACCATAAAAAAGGCTGAGTGCCAAAGAATTGAGGCCTTTGAACTGTGGTGCTGGAGAAGACTCCTGCGAGTCCCTTGGACTGCAAGGCGATCAAACCGGTCAGTCCTAGAGGAGATCAACCCTGACTGCTCTTTAGAAGGCCAGATCCTGAAGCTAAAACTCAAATACTTTGGCCACCTAATGAGAAAGAAGGACTCACTGGAGAAGAGTCTAATGCTGGGAAAGATTGAGGGCAATAGAAGAAGGGGATGACAGAGAATGAGGTGGCTGGATGGAGTCACTGAAGCAGTAGGCGTGAGCTTAAATGGACTCCAGAAGATGGTAGAGGACAGGAAGGCCTGGAGGAACGTTGTCCATAGGGTCGCAATGGGTCGGACATGACTTCGCAGCTAACAACAACAACAAGAAGAATGAACAGTATCAAATGAGAGAGTGTCCTGAGGGGTTGAAATTGGTATTTATATTTATTTATTTATATATGTATACACACACACACACACACACACACACACACACAGAGACACACACACAGACACACACACACACACACACAGAGAGAGAGAGAGAGAGAGAGAGAGAGAGAGAGAGAGAGAGAGAGAGAGGGAGGATAAGCTAGAAGGGAACAATAATTCTGCTTGTTCAATTTAATCCAGACATAGATGTTGTCAGATCTTTTGTATCACTTTCAGATACTCAGGTTCTCAGGGTGTCAACCTCTTTATGTTGCATTGTGACACACTCAGCCACTTATGCTATGGTCATCTTGTCCTTGGACTACTACAATGCCTTCTACAAGGGGCTTCCCTTGAAGAGATTTCAGAAGCTACAGCTGTCACAAAATGCAACAGTGCAGACAGTTTTAGGGGTCTCTAGGGTGACCCATTGTTACATTGCCAATTTAAGGTGTTAGTTATTATATTACCTTTCTAGCCCTTTATGACATGGGTCCAGGATACCCAAGGAACTGTCTCATCTCAGTGAGATTGGCCCACCCCACTTGCGCAGAGACAAGGGGCATGCTGCAAATCCCACCAGTAAGAATTGCAGTTGGCAGGGTCCAGGAGAAGAGCCATATCTGCTGTGGCTCCTGCAGTCTGCAACATCATGCCTCTTGATGTGAGATCTACCTCCACCCTCTTGGCTTTTCAAAATGGCCTGAAAATCTGGCTCTACCAACTATTTGGGGGCAGCAAAGAAGGTGTCCCATTCTGGAGATGGCTAGAAGATTGGGAGAAGATCCCAATCCATTCTGTTTACGTATAGGTCCTTTTGATCCACTTTGTTGTAGATTTAATGTTTTAACTTTTAATGCCCAATATGTTAATGTTTTTAACCTTCTAGCAGTTTTAATATATTATTTATGACATTTTTAACCTCCCACAGTTACTTGACAGTGAGATGCGTTGTATATAAATTTAATAAATAATTATTATTTGATTGATTTGTTTGAACGGTTAAAATAGAAAGATTATTACCTCTGATAATCCTTAATAGATGTTTGTTGATCAGAACTAAAATGGCTTTAAAAATTTCTGTATAGATAAAAGATGGGTTAACTGAACAAAATACAATCAATTGTTGCTATTTGCGAAGTCATGTCCGACCCATCACAACCCCATGGACAACGTTCCTCCAGGCCTTCCTGTCCTCTACCATCTTCTGGAGTCCATTTAAGCTCACACCTACTGCTTCAGTGACTCCATCCAGCTACCTCATTCTCTGTCGTCCCCTTCTTCTATTGCCCTCAATCTTTGGCGCTCAGCCTTTCTTATGGTCCCACTTTTCACAGCCATACATTGCAACTGGGAAAACCATAGCCCTGACTATACACACTTTTGTTGGCAGGGTGACAAATCAATACAATAAATACAATCAATATTGGTTGTAATAAGCAATAATGTAATAAGAGAAGATGATAAGTTTTAAAATTGTTGATACATAATGAAAGGAAAAGTTATTTCTTTAAATATTTATTTTCTTTTTCTTTGCTATATTGTTATGTTTCTTTTTTTGTCCGCACCTTCTATTTTTTATCTTATATTTCAGCTTATTTTAATTTTTATCTTTTTAATTGTAATTTTTAATAAAATTACTGTTTTAAAAAGTTTTATGCCCATACAATAACTAAACTTAAAGCTAATAGCAATTGGTTCTCTTTCCCCACACAGTATTATCTGTTCTTCTAGTGGTACAGAATCAAAAATGGAAAAGCCAAAAATGATTGTGCTGAGGCAGACTCAGTTTGCATTTTGTAGCTAAATATAGGGGTGTATTTTTTTCCAGCAGTGCCTAATAATAAACTTTTCAAAGCATGTAATTATATAATTTATTGTGTGTCAACGCCTTACATGTGCAGGAAGCTACTGCATATTTTGTTCATAAAAATTAGTATAAATTTAAGTTCATTGATTGAATTATTTTATATAAACCTACCATTCAGTCTGAAAAATTAAGTGTCATGGTTTATTAATCAGAAATTAAAAAAAATTCAAAATTATACCCAAATGCATATAATGCATGGTACTTCCAAAACAAACTCATATAATGATTGTTCTTGTCCATATTTGCTAATATAGCTTTAACTTAAAACAATTTAATATCTTTTCTTTATTGTAAATTGTATTAGTAACATCAAGTGTATTCTAAAAAGTATTTGTTGTAAAAACATTTTTTTCATTGTAATAAAGTTAAATAGCTGCTTAAAATTAACTACAATGTAATATGTTTTTCCTAAAAAATATCTTGGCAGAAATGTGTAAGGTTATTTATATTTTAGATAAAAACTGACTGAGAAACTTTAGAATGTTATCTAAAGTAGTAGTGCTACTTTGATTTGTTGTTGTCAGTTGCGGGAACATACTGATGAGAAACATTAAGAAAGCTTTGACATGAAATGTTAGAAATGGTATACGTTGTCAGCAATCTAATGGAGCCAAATGAAATGAAACCTGATTGGCTTATTTGTTTGCTGATTAACTGCCTGGCTAAGGAAATAAGGGGAAAACCAACTATGGCATAAAAGGAAAAGCAGCATGGCTATCTGCAATAACAGATTTCCTCTGTGCTTCTCTGAATGACATCTTCAAGCACAAAAATATCCCAGTTTGACCAATTCAAAAGTCCTGGAAAATACAAAGAAACTTAAGCACTCCAAAGCAAGAAATTTCCAGGAAAACTTGGAGATGGGGAAAAAATGGTTAGAATGGTTAACAGAGGATATCATTAAATAAACTGATAAAGTTTGTGTTTTCCCCTTTTCTAAATTTATCTTCATTTTCTCCTATTGAACTTGTTATGGCTTTTGTTTGGAGTTGGGAACTTCTAAAATCTATATTCAAAACCATATACCTTGAGGCAGATTATTTTCTTAATATGAAATTTAATATACTGTACTTAATATTATAGATCCCCTTTGAAAACATAGATCAAAATTCTTAATGAAAAATTGTGTGCTAGAATACTTCTGATCTGTTCTTTACTATGCACAGCCTTGAAAAGACAATGCACTCCTTTTATACTAAGCTCATGTTTTTCACCTTTGAATTTTGTCAGATTCTTGAATTCTGCAACATCCTGTGATGCTGAATATCTTATTCCCATTAAGTGCTGTGTGAAAAATTGTTTCCTTTGATTAGTTATGCCTATGCCACCTTCTACATTTCTTGAAAAATTCCACTTTACCTTCCACTTAAGCCAGTTGCATAACATAGAACTGTCTGTTCTCTTTATGCATTTTGTTTGTATACATATAAACACATATCTACATTTATCTATCTACATCTATCTTGGCAAAAAGAGTGAAACAAGGGTAACATTTTCTATATTTAATAAGCGCTTTAAATGGTAATAGTTTTAGTCATTTGTATTTACATTTTTCCTCTTAAAGGTGAAACTAGGAAGTGAGGAATCTGCAAAATTTGAAAACACACAGAACAAGATAATTGAAGCATTGAAAGGTTAGGTGGTGAGCAAAGACCAATATAGATGTTTATCCAAATATGCTTCACCAGGCTGAAAATGTTAATAGTACTCTAGGTTTCTATAGCACCTTTCATCTAAAAACCAAAAGCACTTAAAAATTAATTTAATTAAGTTTGGTTGCACTCCTATGAGTTAAGTAATGTTTAAACAAGGATCACTTCAACTAGCATTGAAATGTAGCCAGCCTTAGGGGAGAATGTTGTAACGATCCAGCAGCACATAGCAGCCCTACAGTACAATTTTAGAAGATAAAGAGAAGAATCATCTGTATCCAATTGAAACTCCAGGGGAAACTATTTGTGTAGCCTAAATTGCCTTCTCTGGAATTTGCTAAGGACAATAAAGATAATGCTTCTCCCCTTAATTATCAAATGCCATAGAACCTGCCACTTAAATGGACAGATTGAAGGACTTAGAACAGCACAAAAGGGATCTATCACAATATGGCAGTCTCCTGTGCTGACTTACATTAGTTGAAATGTTGGGCTATTGTTTGGGCATTCCTCTATCCTGTTGAAATTGACACCATGTGGATTTATTTCAAAGCTGACTTTTCTACAATTATTTTTAGGACAAACTAATAATTTTCTGACATTTCTGAATGCTAAATAAAGTCAATAATAAAAGCTAATAAAAATAAATAACTAAATATCATTTTAAAATATAATAACATCTTATTAAGTAAATCATCTACTCCTAAATAAAATCTTATGTAAACCTGAATAATTATTGATTAATTTCAATTGTAGATATAGGAAATCTATGTCCTGAATTGTATCCATATTCATCCTTTACAAAATTCTATTCCAAAATATACTGCCATATTTCTCATCCTATGTAGGCTTTTTTCCTTCCACGTGGAGTTATAATTGAAAGTTTGAAATGCTAGTAATATCTCCCCAATTTGTATAAGATATTTCATGCTCTGTAAGTCATGTTTTTGATCTCAGGCACTCTGGTCTGAGATATTTTCAGCTGTTTTGCCTAGCTTATCTTTACTGAATTAAATTTTAATTTGTCCCTCAGTTTTAATGTGGTAGTCTCAGCATAGCAAAAGTACAAGATTCTTATTTATCTCTCTTTTTTAAATTGCTACAATCTGTAGAAAACTTATAAACATTAGAGTATTACTTAGTTAGAAAAAAGACTGAAATTAGATATGTATGTTTCATTGTTATTAATAAGAATAGATTGTTTTCCTGTTAACATTTTGTTAGTACTGAATACTACTTCCATATGACAGCAATTCCTTCTTATAATACCTTCCAGTAATAGATTGAAATAGATTGAAAAACTGTTTAATTATTATATAGTAATTTCCTTGCTTCCAAATGGCACATATGGTAAGATTTGTTATCTGGGCAGAATTAGATAAATCATATATCCTACTCCTTTTTTTAAAAAAAATCTTCATTTTAATAATTGGCATTAATGTTAGATCCCTAGAACAGTAGAATTACCGGCTAGAGGTGCTTCTCTCTTCTTCACTTTGGAATCTCAGTCTGCTAGTTCAGTATATTTATTAGGATTCCCAAGAATGGTTTTATTACTCAAATTCATGAATCCTTTATACTAGGGGCAGAGTCATTTTTGTACTCAGCTTCATATATGTTTGATTAGGACAGAGGAATCCACTCTTAGTCATGGAAAGTTATTGGATGACTTTGGGTTAGTCATTTTCTTTCATCTCAGCCTACCTCTTAAAATTGTACTGGGGAAAAATGAGAGGAGAGTAATACATATTGGAAGACATAGTGATATGTATCCGTCCTTCAACTTCTACTTAAAAGTTATTTATTTGTTAATATAGCTAATAATATGTAGAACAGTGTGAACATATGAAAGGATCACACCTTTCAAACCACACCCTTTAACCCTTGTGTTGCAAGTCCTACTTGGGGTCTTATTTAGATTAATTCATTACTAGAGCAATTTTTTAAAATATGATTGTATAAAGAAGATAATATGAATATATTCATTCATGAGATTTGTATTCCCTTTTTCTATAAAGGAATATAGAGTTGATGTATTAGCCTCATATCCACCCAGCTAGGCTGATAGATTATTTCTTTCCTGAGACCACCCAGTGACATTAATGGCTGAACCTTTTCCACATTTTGACTGTTGCTGCACCATAATTTCTCCCTAAAAGCTTTACCACTTAATAGCAAGAACTGTGACTTGGAGCCCACAGTGGAAATAAATTTCAAAGAAAGGAGTACACTGACTGACTAGCTATGGTCCTTGTTCCACATAGTCCCACTTCTTGTGTTTATTTATGTTATGTGGCCACTCTAATATAAACCTATGTATAAATGCTAGACTTTTGCCATTTTAAAAGATACTTAGTTTCTCATTTCTCAGTGCGTGTGCTTTTTTTGTAAATGACTATGTATACCACATAACAAAACTAATGCACTTTGCCTTGTTCCCCCTCTTATTGGTTTTACCCTATCCAATCATGGTTTATTGGTTCCTATTGAAATGTAATTTGGAGCCAATTGTTGCTTCAAGTGTTTTTCCCCTTTCTTTTTCATCACAGTAATAACTTTTGAATGTTAAGAAACTGTAACTCTCATTTCCCTGAATAATTGCCAACATTGGTTTATGGGAACAGTTGAAATGCAATATATTGGAGCTGGGAATAGGGAGAGAGGGACCACAGAATATCTAATAATGTTGAACATATTACTCTTGCTTTGGAAATTATAGTGGAAAGGGCATTTGAAAGGTTAAATGCCTTTTTGTTAACTATTAATTAGGGCAAAATACAATTTGGAAAGTACATAATCATTCTAAATTGTAGGTGGACTGCAAAAGAGAATCCTATTAATCTAGTCATACAATTTAAATAGGCTCAAGGGTTGACTCACCCTTCCATCCTTCCGAGGTAGGTAAAATGAGGACCCAGATTGTTGGGGGCAATAAGCTGACTTTGTAATAATGCCGCTTGGGGTGTGTGTGAAAGCCCTAATAAGCAGGCATATACATAGAATGAAGGCTACTGCTAAGCTTGTAAGCCGCCCTGAGTCTTCGGAGAAGGGCGGGATATAAATGGAATTAAAATAAAATAAATAAATAAAATAAATAAACATTTGTACTGATGCTCATCTGCTCTCACTTTACTTCAATAATTACTGTACTAATAGTACAAACATCTAAAAAAAACCTTGCATCACATTATGAGTGAAATTCTGAATGTTTTCATGTTGTATATTGCACATGTTGAGATCTTAGCTCAGAACAATAAAACTAGGAAAATTAATATGATTATTATGAATCCATTCTTACAGTTGTTGTTGTTGTTAGTTGCGAAGTCGTGTCCGACCCATCGCGACCCTATGGACAACGTTCCTCCAGGCCTTCCTGTCCTCTACCATCTTCTGGAGTCCATTTAAGCTCACGCCTACTGCTTCAGTGACTCCATCCAGCCACCTCATTCTCTGTCGTCCCCTTCTTCTATTGCCCTCAATCTTTCCCAGCATTAGGCTCTTCTCCAGTGAGTCCTTCCTTCTCATTAGGTGGCCAAAGTATTTGAGTTTTAGCTTCAGGATCTGGCCTTCTAAAGAGCAGTTAGGGTTGATCTCCTCTAGGACTGACCGGTTTGATCGCCTTGCAGTCCAAGGGACTCGCAGGAGTCTTCTCCAGCACCAGAGTTCAAAGGCTTCAATTCTTTGGCGCTCAGCCTTTCTTATGGCCCAGCTTTCACTGCCATACATTGCAACTGGGAAGACCATAGCCTTGACTATACGCACTTTTGTTGACAGGGTGATGTCTCTGCTTTTTAGTGTGCTGTCTAGATTTGCCATGGCTTTCCTCCCAAGGAGCAAGCGTCTTTTAATTTCTTGGCTACAGTCCCCATCTGCAGTGATCTTGGAGCCCAGGAAAATAAAATCTGTCACTACCTCCATTTCTTCCCCATCTATTTGCCAGGAATTGAGAGGGCCAGATGCCATGATCATTCTTACAGTTACGTATCTTAATTCTTATCTTTAGCTGTACTTTACATTAAGAGGAAGCATCCTAAATATTACTTATCACAATGAATGGTTGTCATTATTATTTTTTTATTACAGTTTCCTCAGATTCTAGCTAAAGCAGCATTTTTAATGAATAGGTGTAGACAGTCATGCAATGTATCAAAACAAAATAATTTTCAGATAGATATATCTCTGTAAAATAGCAACATATTCAGTATGCCTCATCCACTTCATAAGCTTTTTATATTTAATTGCAGCAGATTCCGTTTCACCAATTTAAGCAAGAATTATTAAAGTGGAACCCACAGATACTTATCAGTCTGGAGCAGAACTGTATTCAAAGGCTACATTTCCCTAGGAGCACATTTTTCTCTGGCAAGTGTAAAAGATTGCTCATATCTCTCAAGATTTCAAGAACCATTAATGAACCCACCCTGTAAGAAATCTTGAAAATCATTAACTAAGTCTCAGGTACTTTCTTTCCATATCTCTATTCAAATCTGAGTTCTTTGGTCCTTTGTATAAAATACATAGCCAACAGGTTTGAAGTAGGTGTCAAAAAATTGATGAGATACAATTACAGGAAATTAAACACTTACAAATCAGGCAAATTTCAGAAAAAGCCCATCTGTATTTTTTTTAGAAGATAGTCTCAAGGCCAGAGATTTTTTGCAAGATATGGTATGTTTGTGGTGCCACAACTCCATCCCTTTAAATGTATGTTCAACATCATGATGCATTTACAGAAGTAGATTGAAATGATTTTGCTTTATTTATTACTGTACTTTCACAGATCCCTCTGCTTATGGAAATAACAGCACAACCTAATAGCAAAAGAGTAGCCTTGTAATGAAGCTTGGCTTCCCCAGAAAAGAAAGGGCATTGCTTTTTAGATATTATGAAAAAGAAGTGGTAAACCAGAAGCCAAGATTAATAAAAGCTTTGGAATTTTATGAGCACAGTTTAAGCCACAGTTGGAATTATTGTTATTGCTGCACTAAATCAGACTTTGTGGAATGCCAAGCATTACTTTGATTGATTAACTGAATTGGCCATGAATGAGAAAACTCTGATGATTTGTCAGAGCATTGGCTAATTCTGATCAGCATAGGACAATAAGGTGTATTGCTTAAGATATTCCTGTAGATGGAGAACAAGAGAATATGTATTATGTGTATATTTGTATGTGTGATGTATCATTTATATATGTTATAAAAATATATGTATTACAGATGTATGTGTATAATGTATATATATATATATATATCTGTGTGTGAGAGTTTTGTGTGTGTAAATCTGGCAGATCTTAGTTTGGTTTGGATACCTCTTATGTATCTTGGCAGGCTTGTGTATTACTTTGTGCAGTTTTGTTAATGGTTGAAGTTACACCTACACCTACTATTACATTTCATCCAGCAGCTATGGCATCACAACTTTGGTTGGCTCATATACTGCTGAACTGTGTGACCATTTTCTGTTCTCAGCTGTGATGATATGAACAATATCAGCTTATGTTAGAATTTGCAAATTCAGTCTTTTAAAATCTTATAACTTTAGAAGCAAACTTATAACAAGATTTCTTTTCTGTATTGGCTGTGATAAAAATCAAACAATAACAATGGAACAACTTATAAGATGGGAGGGAACTGCACCAGGAGGCCTTACCCTGACAATTTTCAGTTTCTTTTCCTGACCCTTTTTCTCCCAGTAACCGTTATTCTTTCTGAGATGGATATATATTACATTTTTGTAATTATTATATATTTTTCTTGTGTTGTAGACTGTAATGGAGAACGTGTACCGGTATATATTTAGTTTGTCAGATTTCTATTCAGCCTTTTATTTTGTACAATTTAAGATGATATACATAATAGTCCTTCCTCCTTTTTAAACAACAGCTTTGCGAGGTGTGTTGACTGAGGAACAGGAACACTGGCATTTCTTGTCCAGCACCTTAACCATTACACCAAATTATTCTGTTTGTTAATGGTATGTTATGTTAATATAGAACTTTGGAGCATCAAAGTTCTTGTTTAAACACATTAACTATAATTCAAATTTTCTACAGATGCTAAAGCTGAAAAGTAGTTAGTTACATTACCAGATTCCAGTAGTTTATGAGCAGAGGCATCACTTAAATCAGGCACTTTCTGTCTTACAACCCTGACTTACAGCTGTAAGCTACCTGGGTGTTCAGTTTAAATTGAAACATTTTACAGAAATCTGCTAAAAATTGACTCCCACATCCTCCTTAATTTATGAAATCAGAATTTAATATTATTTTGCTTTACACAAAACAGCAGTATATCAGGGAACAATCATTTCTAACTGTGAAGGATAACCCATGTAGCATGAGAACACCAGCAGGACAGAGCTTTGTGGGTTATTCCCTTTTCTAAGTTTTGATACCATATTTATCTTTGGGTTGGACATCATCAAATCTGTCTCCATTTAATATAACCATATACCTTCCTTTCTAAAATGTCACCTGGAAAGAGTCTAGTGGAGCTTTTGGTGTGTGAACTTTGCTATAAAAAGTCTCCTACAGAGGCTGTGTTGAAATGACTTGTGTAAAACCAGAAGGTCCTCTGAGAACAGTTTGGCGAGCTCAAAAAAGCTGTTCCTAAGGAAATAAACATTTTAAACAGCATAATTCTGTGTGCAGCCAGTATGTGACATGGTTTATTGCTTAGTTTAAAGAATATCATCAAGGTTTATAGAAAAGATTTTAAATATTAACACATTTCTGCTTTCTAAGAAACTGAATATTTTTGTTATTTAGTTTAGTTTTTCTTTTTAATGTCCTTTCTGGGAAATATTTGCAGTATTTTTCAATTGTAATTCTAACTTTATTAATCTAAAAACTAATTCTATTGTTAATCATATGTTAGAACCATAATATAATCTTATATTTATTCTTGGTGCACTGGATACCTGAGGGCAGCTAGTGAAAGATGGAATGTCTTGGAGTGGGGGAGGCCCATACATTCATTTAATAACTTCATCAAGGAAAGGAGGGATGTGGTTTGTCAAGCAAGACACTTAATGACCATCACCACTTGTGATCATCATAGGCAAGCTCCACTATAGTCGTAGATAGAGGACTACTTTTAGAATATTTAGAATCCACTGGAATTGAGTGGCTGTAACAAATTTTAACATTATAGACAAATAAAAATATTTGGAGTCTGAGATTTATTTTTATCTGTTTTTATTCTGTTTGTCTATGCTATTATTTATTTAAAGCATTTTCTCTAGCTTTTCAGTCAAAAGGGCTCAAAATTTTCAAAAATGTTTTATGCCTATCTAAAACTTATGTGCTTCTTATGGAGGCATTTCCTGGCTAAAATTATATAGATATTTGGAATCCAGCATGACCAGTCTGCAGATAATATTCATTTCTATTATCATCTCTTAATTCCTGATAGGTAATAGATCTGTATAAGCATGTGGATATAATTCTGACATGACAGAAGTAAAGAAATAAGGATCCTGTGACATAGAAAATCTCCTGAACTAGTTGGAGGAGTGCAGTTTCCCTTCTTAAGATGAGTCAGTCTAGAATTTCTCCTGTATATAAGACTGATGACCCAGTTTGGTCTAATGGTTAAGGCATGAGGAGACCTAGAAACCAGGAGACAATGGGTTCTAGTCTCACCTAAGCACAAACCAGCTGGGTAACCTTGGACCAGTCACTTTCTCCCAATCCCAGGAAGAAGACAATGACAAACTGGTTCTGAAAAACCTTGTCAAGAAAGCTTCAGGGATTTGTTCATATGTATCTGAGACTGGACACAGCTGAGTGGGGGGGGAAACACTCATACTTGACAACAGTTACTAAGATAGGTGATGGATTACCAACTGCAGTACTAAAAAGAAGGTGGATTTTGTCTCAGTAATCTTGGGAAAAGATGCCACTGCTTTAAAGAGTTGCAGATACTTGCTGTTTACATTCTTGTGTGCTCCAAGGTGCCTCTTGGAATTAAATTTGGAGAACAGCGGAGGGTTTGTTAAGTTTTCTGAATTTATTGGTGTGTATGTTATGGCAATGATGATAGAAATTTTGGGAAACTTTTTGGGAAAAATTGGGAAGGCAACTATTCTTTGAAAAATAGATCTTAAATAAATACAAATACTGCGAGCACTTCTTACTCTTAATGAATGTGTAACCTCTTTTTTCCTGTTTTGGGGCTTATCCATACTACCAGGTTACTCCCATTGCCGGTACCATTGTTGGATAGCAAAAAAGAGATAGCATTCTGTACTCAACCTCTGTATGTCAGGCAGGAGACTAGATCCACACATGAAGGTCCAATTAAACAGATTTATTGCTAAATAGCCTATGTCCAGGAATCTTCTTAATTAACAGTGAGTATTTGCCTAGAGTTAAATAAGGTTCCATAGAGTTCAAGATGAGTTGGACTTAGTCTACTGAAGCTACATATGGTTTTTAGGCAGATCCCCCTTTTAACTCTGCCCCCAGGTTCTACCATTCTTCCTACACTGTGAAGGTAGTCCTCAACTTATAACTGGTCACTTAGTGACCATTAGAAGATACAAAACTAATGCTGGCTAAAGCTAGTTAAGTCTAATTTTAGTGAGAAAAAGAAAACCAAGAGCTATGCCAGCATTATTTTTGCTCAAAAAAAGATGGTTGCTTGTGATATTGTGCCATGTGGCTTAGCAATGGAGCAGCCTATGCCTTTTCCCTACTTAGTACTCCTGAGCTCTGAAAATCTTCAAAAGGTAAATGAGCCATTAGTGATGGGGGGGGCACGTGGCTGTGGGGCTTAAGGGTGGGAAGTGGAGCATTGGCTATTTCAGTGGATGGGAGAAACTTGGGGAGCCCAAGACAGGTGGGCTTGTCTCCCCCATCCCTGAAGTACTCATGCTCCATTTAATGACCTGTACATCTTTTAAAATAAATATGTTGGGGAGCATAGGGATGGCGGGTAATTAAGTGAGGCGATTCACTTAGTGGCCCCCTCCAACTTTCAACTGTAATGGACAAGGGTCCATTATGTTGTAACTCAAGGACTACCTACCTATGCCTGTGTATTTTCTTGTCCCATTTTTTTTCTTTTTTTATAAATATTCTATTAATTTTCTAGTTTTGCAATCATAAGTACTTAACAAACAACGTGTTGTCTGGGTCCATTAGTAATTCAGTGGTACATATTAACTTCTTCAATCTAGATCCAATACTATACCATCCAGTGCTTCCTCTCTTCTTCTGGTGGTATACATTTTTCCACTCTAGGCAAATACAATTCTTATTGCTGTTAATACATATACAATTAAATATCAATATCTTTTTGACCCCTTCATGGATTACTGCCTTGTCGTGGCGAAGGAGCTTGTGTAATTCAATGAAGCTATGAGCTATGCCATGCAGGGCCACCCAAGACGGAAAGGTCATAGCAGAGAGTTCTGACAAAAGGTGATCCACTGGAGAAGGAAATGGCAACCCACTCCAGTATCTTTGCCATGAAAACCCCATGGACAGTACCAAAAGGCAAAAAGATATGATGCTGGAAGATGAGCCCCTCAGGTCGGAAGGCGTCCAATATGCTACTGGGGAAGAGCAGAGGGCTAGTACTAGTAGCGCCAGAAAGAATGATGTGTCTGGGCCAAAGCCGAAAGGACGCTCAGCTGTGGATGTGTCTGGTGGTGAAAGGAAAGTCCGATGCTGTAAAGATTTTTTCTCCATAGGAACCTAGAATGTAAGATCCATGAATCAAGGGAAGCTGGATGTGGTCAAAAAAGAGATGACAAGACTGAACATCGACATCTTAGGTATCAGCGAACTAAAATGGACAGGAATGAGTGATTTTAATTCAGATGACCATCAGGTATACTACTGTGGGCAAGAATCCTTCAGAAGAAATGGAGTAGCCTTCGTAGTCAATAAAAGAGTTAGGAAAAGCAATACTGGGATACAATCCTCAAAATGACAGAATGATCTCAGTTCGAATCCAAGGCAAACCATTCATTATCACAGTAGTCCAAATCTATGCCCCAACCACCAGTGCTGAAGAGGATGAAATTGACCAGTTCTGTGAAGCCCTACAGCACCTTATAGAACTAACACCAAAAAATGATGTCCTTATCATCATGGGGGATTGGAATGCTAAAGTAGGAAGCCAAAAGATAACTGGAATAACAAGCAAGTTTGGCCTTGGAGTACAAAATGAAGCAGGGCACAGGCTGATAGAATTTTGTCAAGAGAATACGATGGTCCTAGCAAACACTCTTTTCCAACAACCCAAGAGACGGCTCTACACATGGACATCACCAGACGGTCAACACAGAAATCAGATTGACTATATGCTCTGCAGCCAAAGATGGAGAAGCTCTATACAGTCAGTAAAAACAAGACCAGGAGCTGACTGTGGCTCAGACCATGAGCTTCTCATTGCAAAGTTTAGGCTTAAACTGAAGAAAGTAGGGAAAAGCACTAGGCCAGTCAGGTATGAATTAAATCATATCCCTGTTGAATATACAGTAGAGGTGACAAATAGATTTAAGGAATTAGATCTGATAGACAGAGTGCCTGAAGAACTATGGACAGAGGTTCGCAACACTGTAGAACAGGTAGCAACCAAAACCATCCCAAAGAAAAAGAAATGCAAGAAAGCAAAATGGCTGTCTGAGGAAGCTTTGCAAATAGCTGAGGGAAGGAGGGAAGCGAAAGGAAAGGGAGAAAAAGAAAGATACACCCAATTGAATGCAGAATTCCAGAGAATAGCTAGAAGAGATAAGAATGCCTTCTTAAATAAACAGTGCAAAGAAATAGAAGAAAACAATAGAATAGGGAGGACCAGAGATCTTTTCAAGAAAATTGTAGAGATGAAGGGAAAGTTTCATGCAAAAATGGGCATGATAAAGGACCAAAATGGCAGGGACCTAACAAAGGCAGAAGAGATTAAGAAGAGGTGGCAAAATTACATAGAAGAACTATACAAGAATGAGCCTAACATTCCTGATAATCACAATGAGGTGGTCACTGACCTCGAGCCAGACATCCTAGAATGTAAAGTGAAGTGGGCCTTAGGGAAGCTGAGCAACCACAAAGCTAGTGGAGGTGACAGTATTCCAACTGAGTTATTCAAAATCTTAAAAGACGATGCAGTAAAAGTGCTACACTCAGTTTGCCAGCAAATTTGGAAAACACCAACAGTGGCCACAGCATTGGAAAAGATCAGTTTATATTCCAATTCCAAAGAAAGGCAGTGCAAAAGAATGTTCAAACTACCGCACCATTGCACTCATTTCTCATGCTAGTAAAGTTTTGTGCTTAAAATACTACAAGCTAGACTCCAGCAGTATGTCGACCGAGAACTACCAGAAGTACAGGCAGGATTTCAAAGAGGCAGAGGAACTAGAGATCAAATTGCCAACATACGCTGGATCATGGAGAGAGCTAGGGAGTTCCAGAAAAACATCTACTTCTGCTTCATTGACTATGCTAAAGCCTTTGATTGTGTGGATCATAACAAACTGTGGCAAGTTTTTAAAGAGATGGGTGTACCAGACCATCTTATTTGTCTCTTGAGAAACCTATATGTGGGCCAAGAAGCAACAGTGAGAACTGGACACGGAACCACTGATTGGTTCAAAATTGGGAAAGGAGTCCGGCAAGGCTGTATACTGTCACCCTGTCTATTTAACTTATATGCAGAGCAATCATGAGAAAGGCAGGGTTAGAGGAATCAAAAGTTGGAATTAAGATTGCCGGAAGAAACATCAACAACCTAAGATATGCAGATGATACCACTCTAATGGCAGAAAGTGAAGAAGAACTAAAGAGCCTCTTGTTGCGGGTGAAGAAGGAGAGTGCAAAATGTGGGTTGAAACTTAACATTAAGAAAACCAAGATCATGGCATCCGGCCCTCTCAATTCCTGGCAAATAGATGGGGAAGAAATGGAGGTAGTGACAGATTTTATTTTCCTGGGCTCCAAGATCACTGCAGATAGGGACTGTAGGCAAGAAATTAAAAGACGCTTGCTCCTCGGGAGGAAAGCAATGGCAAATCTAGACAGCACACTAAAAAGTAGAGACATCATCCTGTCAACAAAAGTGTGTATAGTCAAGGCTATGGTCTTCCCAGTTGCAATGTATGGCAGTGAAAGCTGGACCATAAAAAAGGCTGAGCACCAAAGAATTGAGGCCTTTGAACTATGGTGCTGGAGAAGACTCCTGCGAGTTCCTTGGACTGCAAGGCGATCAAACCGGACAGTCCTAGAGGAGTTCAACCCTGACTGCTCTTTAGAAGGCCAGATCCTGAAGCTAAAACTCAAATACTTTGGCCACCTAATGAGAAGGAAGGACTCACTGGAGAAGAGTCTAATGCTGGGAAAGATTGAGGGCAATAGAAGAAGGGGATGACAGAGAATGAGGTGGCTGGATGGAGTCACTGAAGCAGTAGGCGTGAGCTTAAATGGACTCCAGAAGATGGTAGAGGACAGGAAGGCCTGGAGGAACGTTGTCCATAGGGTCGCGATGAGTTGGACACGACTTCGCAGCTAACAAGAACAACAATCTTTTTCACATTTTTCTAATATTATATATAATATCAATAGTATCAGTTTAAAATATCTTTTCTAACCAAAACATATCTCAATTGCATTTGCACTTAAAATCCACTTGTTCAATCAATATCCTGTTTTTCCCGCTTTTTAAAATTTTTGATTTCCCACCAATGTTCAAAGTGTCTCTATCGCTTATAGTTTTCTCATTAAAAATATATATTTGGGTAACCAAAAGCTTCCCTTATTCAGACCCTCTTAGCATTTTCATATTTTTTTCTCATACCAAAATATAGTATTCTAGTTGCAGATCCTATCTTTCTAGTTATAATAATACTTTTATTTCTAGTAATTATCTATTCTCTTAGCCATGTTCAAACATCTCTTTAATAATATCCCATCTAATGGGTGAAAATCTCTATTTTCTTCAATCTTACTCTAACTTTCTTCCTTTGCCAACTAACTTTCCAAGTCAATGCATTTGAATCATCAAGTAGTTCTTCCTCTATTTTTATGTATATTGTTTGGAATAAGAAAGACAATTTGATTAAAGTATTTTTGGAAAAATGCTCAGCCCATTTATATTCATTAAATAGCCTCCCTCCTCCAATTTCCCACAATTCTCCTAACAGCTTTATCATCCATTCGATTGGCTCTTCTTCCTTATCCTCAAGAGTGTTCTGAGGTCTTGACAGGTAAGATGTCTTTTCCATTTCCAGTATTATCGCTATGTCTTCTAATTCTTCGTTTGTCTGAGTCTGTCTGTTGATTTCTTCCTTTAGGTCCTCCATCTTTGGATCCACTTCCTCTAATTTTTCTTCTATTTTCTGGATTATTATTTCCTTCTTTATAGTCATTTTCTGAATTTGTGGATTTAGATTAGAAAATTGTTCTTTTATCTCCTTTGCGTTATTTATAGTCTCATCATGAGCTAAGGCAATTTTCTCTTATATTGATTTCAACATAGAAAGAACTTCTTTCTGAGATTCATCAACCAATGGAACAACCTTCCTCCAGAAGCTGTGAATGCTAAGTTTTTAAGAAGAGACTGGATAGCCATTTGTCCGAAATGGTATAGGGTTTCCTGCCTGAGCAGGGGGTTGGACTAGATGACCTCCAAGGTCCCTTCCAACTTTATTATTATTATTATTGGTCGCACTGGTGAATGATCTCTGGCGGGCTCGGGACAGGGGTTGCTCCTCTGTCCTAGTTCTATTAGATCTCTCAGCGGCTTTTGATACCATCGACCATGGTATCCTATTGCGGTGTCTCAGGGGGTTGGGAGTGGGAGGCACTGTTTTGCAGTGGTTCTCCTTTCTCCTGGTCCGCTCGCAATCGGTGTTGACGGGAGGGCAGAGGTCTGCCCCGAGGCCTTTCGTTTGTGGAGTTCCTCAGGGATCAGTTCTCTCTCCCCTCCTGTTCAACATCTACATGAAGCCGCTGGGTGAGATCATTCGTGGTTTCGGGGTGGGGTATCATCAGTACGCTGATGATACCCAACTTTTTTTCTCCACCCCGAACCAACCCAGTGATGCCCTCGACGTGATGTCCCATTGCCTGGAGGCGGTCCAGGTCTGGATGGGGAGAAACAAGCTTCGTCTCAATCCTGCCAAGACTGAGTGGCTGTGCATACCGGCATCTCGGACTAACCAGTCCATTCCATCTTTAATGATGGGGGGTGAGGTGTTACCCCCCGTCAATAGGGCTCGCAACTTGGGCGTCCTTCTGGATTCATGGCTCAGCTTTGAAGATCATATAGGAGCCGTGACCAGGGGGGCCTTTGCCCAGGTTCACTTGGTACGCCAGTTGCGGCCCTACCTGGACCGAGATGCCCTGCACACAGTCACTCATGCGCTCGTGACCTCCCGATTGGACTACTGCAATGCTCTCTACATGGGGCTGCCCTTGAGGACCACTCGGAGGCTTCAACTGGTGCACAATGCAGCCGCACTGGTTGTGATGGGGGTTTCCTGATACTCCCATGTAACACCTCTACTTCACGAGCTGCATTGGCTTCCGTTTGGCCTCCGGGTGAGATTCAAGGTGCTGGTGATGACCTATAAAGCCCTAAATGGCTTGGGTCCGGGATATTTGAGGGAACACCTGCTGCCAGCATCAAGCTCCCTTCGTCCTGTGCGCTCCCACAGGGAGGGTCTCCTCGGTACCGCCGGTAAAAAAATGCCGGCTGACAATACCCAGGGGGAGGGCCTTCTCTGTGGGTGCGCCGGCCCTTTGGAATCAGCTGCCTGTAGAGCTTAGGACTGCCCCTGACCTTCGCTCATTCCGCTGGGACCTAAAGACCTGGCTCTTCGAGCTTTCTGACCTAGACTAAGAGTATTAACTGGGGTTTTAATTGTATTTTTAATTGTAATTGGGTTATATTTCAAGGTTAGTGTAATTATTTTAATTGTTTTTAATTTTTGTAACTTGTTGCATTGTTTTAAAAAACCTTGTGAACCACCCTGAGTCCTACGGGAGAAGGGCGGTATATAAGTTTAATAAAATAAAAACAAATAAATAAATAAATTATTAACATTTTCTTGTTGGTATGTCAAGCTGGGGGTTTTGATGACAAGTGTTAGGGATGCTTTTTTACCATTTAATGCTAGGTCTGGAACATCCATTTTGTTTTTGTATGTGGTCTTTATAGTCCAATCTATTTAGGAATTTTAAAAGTTTCAGTCAATTGTCATTTGAACTCCAAATTATCAGCTAGCCTATCAGTCCATCTTTAAAGGCAAAGGTAAAGGTTCCCCCGCACATGCGTGCTAGTCGTTTCCAACTCTAGGGGCCGGTGCTCATCTCTGTTTGAAAGCCGAAGAGCCAGCGTTTGTCCGAGGACGTCTCCGTGGTCATGACTAGATGCCAAAGGCACACGGAACGCTGTTACCTTCCCACCGTAGTGGTCCCTATTTTTCTACTTGCATTTTTACGTGCTTTCGAACTGCTAGGTTGGCAGAAGCTGGGACGAGTAACAGGCGCTCACTCTGTTACGCGGCACTTGGGGTTCGACCCGCCAAACTGCCGATCTTCTGATCGACAAGCTCAGCGTCCTAACCCACTGAGCCACCGCGTCCCTAGTCCATCTTTAAGCCTCCCCTAAACAAATATAAGCAAAATTCAAGTTTTTCTTTCCAATGAAATACATATCCTTTCAGTCCAGAGAGAAAATAGCAATTAAAAATTGTTCATTAATCAAAGGTTTATAATCCAAAGTATTCCATCATCTTAATCAGTAATGTATCTTTTTTTCTACAGGGAAATAGTTTTATGACACAGCTCTAAAAGTGTTAGTATTTATATTCATAATCCAGGCAGCCCAGTTTCAAACTAGTTTATCATCTCTGCCACACAGATAAGCAGCCCAAAATGTTTTTTTCCCCTTTTCCCAGCTGCAGTCTTCAAGGTGAAAGTTTCCAAGGACTAAGTGCAGGTCTAAGTGGCTCTTTGAGTGTTTAAGGTTGCCAGCCCCTGAACTAGAACAATAAATTTAAAAGTCACAAATTTTAAGCACTGGTTAACATTGACATTGCAAATAAGTGTTTTATGCTTTACTCAGTTTTCCTTAATTAAAATCATAGATACATGATGCATATTATTATTGCTTAGCATCCATATTTCTTTGTGTACTTTTAAAAACTTTCTAAGAATAGGTTTTGGCATGTTTTCATCAGAGAAAGTTTACTTGTAAAATACAGTCTCTTTCCTCCTAAAGTTTTCCTGTTGCATTATTCAAAAATCATAATTTTTTTATTATTACAATTTTAGTTTTAGAATACCAGGAAAGCTGCTAATCAGTTAACTAGCTATGAATTTTTACTATTATGTACAGTTTGTATTCTATAAATATATCCATCAAGAACCAGTATATGTGATATAGAAATGCATTTAATAACTAAAACATTGGGAAATGATGAAATACATTTTTATTATTCTTTATGAAAGTTAGAGGAGACAGACAGAATTAATCTTTTATAAGGATTGTTTACTTAGTAATTTTGAAATTTTATTTTAGTAATTTATTGTTATTCCATATGGCAATCTCTTTGCTCCATCTTTGTATCTAATGCTGCTTGAGATGTGATGCTAGTAGCATCCTTGCAACTTAGGCAATTGTCGAAAAGTATGGTGTGTTGTTTTTTTGTTATTTGTATGTATCTGCATTCCAAGGATTATTAACCTATTGGGTATCTACTAAGTAAATTTCAATAGACAGAACGAAAATATTAATAAATTAGGAGAAATGGAAGAATGTTCCTCTGAAGCCTGGAGAAGACTCTGTTGATGTATATTTATTTCTAGAGCACTACCGAACAATTTGTTTCAAATATGGTATTTAATTCCACAGATCACCAAATCAAAATAACTATGTCACAATCAAAAAGAGGAATGTACGATAAGTGTGATTAGTAGAGACATGTTAAGCTCAAGAAAATTAGTCAACCTTTCCATGTTGGATGGTATTAAACATGCAGCAGTAATCATAGAAGACATACAATTCATTCTGGAAAAAAAGAGAGTGAATCTGTAGTATAGAATTTAAATGTACATGCAGACATCCTTTTAAAATCATTTTTACTCTCTCAACAGACACCCTTTTCAGCAGATATCTTTTTTATAAATTCATAAAAAGATACACATTTATATTGTCCATCACACACATATTTATAATTGAAGAAGAGAGCAAAAGAAAAATACTCAAGAATGCTTAAGATACAATTGTTCATCTTTTTGTTTTTGCTGCTCTAGGAAAATAACATGATTCCAAGACTGCAAGAAAAATAGTGTTCTGCCTCAAGAGTGTCAAGGTTGCAGAACAGTAGAATTACCAACCAGTAGCAAGTTAGGTCAAGAGGGTGCAGAGTATCCAGACACTCACAGTCAATTATAAGCCAGGTTATGTGTCAGGCCAGAGGTCAACACAAATTCCCAAGCATACACAAAACATCCTGCAGAGTCAGATTCCAGGCAAAGTTCCAGAAATAGTCCAAGGATCAAAGACAGATGTCTACCTTTGCTGAAAGACTCCAGAAAAACTGAGCAAGGTCAGAGGTTGGTGAAAGATCTGAAGGCTGATGAAGCCAGTGCTCTTGAAATCACAATCAGCAATATTATCTAATCGTCAGGTCATCTATCTTCCAGGGGTATTCCAAATAATATTTTCCTGTGGGTAAGGCTTCACATATGATTAAGATTTTATTTGGGGGGGAGGTGCTTTTTTTTCTGGAGGGCACTTACAAATTTGGATTTCAAATGCTTATACCTGGGGTAGGCAACCTCGGCTCTTTTATGAGTCATGGACTTCAACTCCCAGAAATCCTGAGCCTCTATGCTGGCTCAGGAATTCTGGGAGTTGAAGTCCATGACTCATAAAAAAGCCGAGGTTGCCTACCCCTGGCCTATACTGTCCAGGGATGGGTGATACCTCAGGTTTTTCCTATTCCACCTAGGAACTCTCAGTCCATGACAGAAAAAACAGATTCATTCCACTCCCAACCATTCTTTCTTTGCTGATATAGATTCTTTCTGACTTTGCCCATAGTTGAAATTTGCTGCTGGTCGAGAAGGAAATGGAATAAATTTCCTTTTTATGAGAAAAGGGGACAAAGAAGAAACAATTGCCCATCCATAATTGAGTTTGAAGATTGAAATCAAAGTTCTTATTTAAAATACCAGGAACTTCTATCTGAATGAGATTGGCTACTGCTATAAATATTACAAAATAAAATAAAAACTGTCTCATAATATAGTAGTACATTAAGTGCCATATGGGAATACACTTCAAGACTACGGAAGCAAAGGAATGCAAGTATCAAGCTTCAGGCTTTGTTGGTTTGCCTTGATTTGTAGTTCAGATTTTTTTTGTTCAATATTCCCAGTGGCCACTTTCACAGGAATTTCTCTGCATGGTGATAATCATTCAGGATATTTTAGAATGCAAAGCAAGAAGATAAATGTTCCTCCTCATCCTTTCTAGTGTACCAGAAACAAAATGCCTCTTGTATTTATTTGATTTTGTGTGTGCCTAGATTGTTCGATCCTTTTTTCATCAGATAGTTTAATCAAAAAAGTGTAATGATGAAGACTTTTCCTTCAACAATTTGGAAAAGTCTTCATCAATAAATATTTTTGAGAAATAAATAGTCTAAAACTCTTATATTTTATTTTATGCAATAAACTATAAAGTTCTAACTTTAAAAATATTTGTTCTTGTTTGTTTACCCATCTATATGTTCTTTTTGGCATATAATGGTCTTTTAATAAGGGGAGGAATGCTGCAAAGAATTTCCCAATTTCTCAACTATTCAAATCACATATATTTTAAGTCTAGAATCCAGAATTTTGTTGATATGATTTATCTGTAAGATTATATTGTTGTTTTATTAACTGTTTTGAAGACAGTAACAAATATATCAATAGATTAAATGAAACAATCACCAATAAAATATGTCTCAAATATCTTTAATGTCTTTAACTAATATCTTTACTTCCAGTAGCCTTAATCAGTTCTCAAACTCTTTTTTTTAATTGCCTGAAGGGGCATGTGTGATTCTTCTCCATTTGTTTATTGCCTGCCATTTTAATTAATGTACTTCTTGACTCTATGTCCCTGTTCATTAATGAAGCTATTAAATGAGACAGGATCTTGAAGTAATCTTTACAGCACCTCAGCATGTGCTAACAACACAGAACAAAAGATGTTCCATGTCAAGCTGACCTTTGCCAACCTCACCCAGTTCTTCACATCATCCTTTTAATGGTCTTTTGGAAAGCAGGCGCTTTGAGAAAAGGAGCCCCCACAGATCTCCCTCAGGAAATTAACGCTCACTTCATTGCTTTGGTCTTTTGTGTCCCCAGAATGTTCTTTCCACTGAGTTGATTAGCCTTGGGGTTGTGTTTTGCATCTTTGGTAAAGTTAGTTCAACTACTTAACGGTGCTCCCAGCCACTTTTTCTAAGTACCTAGATTCCTTAGAATCAAAAACTGTAACAAAATGGGGAGGGGGAGGGGCTTAAATTGCAGTTGAATTACAAAGATTACAGCTTTCAGCTCAACTTTCCAATAACACCTTTTCTTTGTGAACACAGTTAAAAGGAGTTAATGAAAATATAGTTGTCTAAAAAAACCTTTCTCTGATTATTGTCTTGCAGTAATTTGAAGCATTAGCTATAAAATAGTAATATTTGGGTCTCCTGAAACAAACCTCATTTTTCATCAGCTTATAACTATCCGTTTAAAAATGGGGGCAAAAACTGAAATACAGACAGGTGAAATAACTCTCTAATTAGCAGAATAGAAAAGGACCAGGAAATTAAATTGCACAGAAAATTTGGTTTTTGTGTTACAAGCATTCGGGCAAATGATTGAATTGCAATTATTAACAAGGCTGCTTGGTATAACCACATTTATTTTTTATGTTCTTTCTGTTTCTCTGCAGATTTACCAGAGGATGAATTACAGGAAGCAGAAATACCATGAAAAGTGCAAAAAGACCTTCAGGAGCATTTTAAAAATCTGTGCAATTACAATCCAAAAGTAATATTTTATTTTCAGTACTGAATACAGTAAGCCTCAAGAAGCAGGCCCACTATTACAGAAAAATACTTCCCTTTTTAGCTACTGATTTCAGAGATATTTTCCCAAGGTGACATTGTAGGTGGGAGCATTCTGTAACTGATATGCAATTATAAACTCTAAATAGAAATCTACATTGATCAAAACTTTTAATATATTTAAATATTGACATATTAAACCATGAAAGTATCCTGCACTTTAAAGTTCCTTTTTCCTTTCTCTCTTGTATCATAATGGTACATTTTGATAAAAAATAATAATTCTGTCATCTGATGATGATTATGTTTACTATTTCAAATACACAATAATTCATGAGATTTATTTGGATTTCACTTCTGATTTATAAATTTGATGTTGAGTCATACTGTGTAAGTTTATAACAACTGCTTTGTTTTTGTGCAGAAAGGTCTCTGCAGTGTCAGTCCTTGGTCTATTCTGGATGTTTTATCTAAAAATAAAACCATTTTAATGACAATTTCTTTATGCTTAGCTCTAGGATCTTGTTGAATAATTTCAAAGAGAGGACTTTACCTATGCAAACTAATCACAAAACGTAACAAACGTAACTGGGAATTCTTTTCTGAGATCATTTCTTAAATTTTGATCTCAACTGGGCAGTTTATCCAGTCTTTGATTTGCACTCCACACTTGTCAGATTTTGACTCTAAAATGTTGTTAGTATATAATAATTATTTTCAGACAATGGTACATGTTTCTGAACTAACACTATTTCCATCTTGATTTCATTAGTCTTTTTGCGTGTTTTTTCTGATATACATAATGTATATCAGAAAAAAATATGCAAAAAGACTAATGAAGTCAAGATGGAAATAGTGTTAATTCAGAAACATGTACGTACCATTGTCTGAAAATAATTCAGAGCTCCCTGGATCCAATTCTACATGCTCCAATTAAAGCACATGCTTCTCTTTTTGTTTTGGTCTAGTTGTCATACAACGTTAATTTATAGAGTTACTGCTTCCTTATAATATATGCAACATGAATTCCAAGCAATTGTCTCAGATTTTCTTGACAATATAAATAATTTTAAGAACTAACCAAATCTCTTAGCACCTCGAATACATTCTCTTGGCAAGTGATCCAGATCACTTCTGTTGGAACAGCGAAATGCAAATGAACACGTAATTCTGCTAGGAGGTTAGAAATTTAGTATTTCAATGATTTTATTAAACTAGCATTGTTTTGCATTGTTCTTTGTTCAGACCATAGTTGGGCAGCAAAGATTTAGTTTTGCTGATTTCTTGAAAACAACTGGACCTGCAGTATTCTTTTCATTTTTAGGATATTGTTAATTTGTAAGGAAATACAGCCTATTTTTTTAATCTTAAAATAGAGCTGGAACAATTAGAATTCACAGAAAAGACATTCTCACTGAAATGACTAGAAATATTAAACTTTTTCAGCAAAATTATATCAATGGCTCATTGAAGTATTAATAAAAACCTGAATCATAGCCACCAGTCCCCCCGCAATTCTTCCCTGTTTTGTTCCAACTACTGAAAAAGAAAAGTGAATTGACAAAGAAAGGGCTCAGTTAAATTCAGTTCCCACTGACATCCATTTGGATTTGAATTCATGGATGTCTTAAGTATGATTTATCAATGAATATTCCTGCTCAAGCATTCTGATTTTTCCCTTGAGTATTCTTCTTAAGAAATAATTATTAATAGCAAAAAAAATCCTATGACTTCTTTTCAACCTATTATGAGAACACTGATAATTCTAGAAGTATTTTGTTGATAGCATGGTAAGCTCAAAACAAATTAATCAATATAGAATGATACATTCAATAAGTAATATTTATCATGTTAACTGTTCAGAATGTTTTTCAGTTTAGGCCCCACTTCATAAGCCTAGATAAGGGAGTTTAGACTGGAATACATAGCTTATTCATTTCCATTCATATATCAGATTTTTAAAACATGAATCAGAATTATAATTATTATATAAACTAAAGTTATTTTTAATCAAAATTAAAATTGCTATGTTCTAAGCTGGCGTGGCAAAACAAAGTACAAATTTGCATATAAAGAGTCTTAAGAGTTTATATAGCACTTTAAAGACAAGCCAATATTATGTCCAAGCACGTATTGTCAAGAAAATGCATGAAATGTTTACCAATTCCCTCTTTTTAAGCACACAGTAAAATTTAGTGTAGCAGCATAACTATCAGATACTAATCAAGGGCTCTTATTTATTGTTCCTGCTTATGATATGAGTAAGCATAATGGAAGATTTCCCTCATATAATGAAGAGCTATACAACTCTCATATTTATCACTAGGAAGAATTAGCAAATATGGAGTTTGAGTATTTTTAAAAAGTGAGAAGGTGTGCTATTAATAGGAAAATAAGATCAGTAACCCATTATTTAAAGCAAACCTTAACAGTCACTATCTATTAAAAGGAGATCAACAAGTCTGTTTTCAGTAGCCAGATGGACTAAATAGTCCAAATGAACTCATTTACAATTCAGGCAATAATGTCACTGAATATTGTTACATAAAGTAGAAATTGCATTCTGAATAATTTAATTTCTAAAAACAAAAGTTATAAAAGACAAATGATTGTATATGTAAAAAAAGTCAAGGAGAAAAAGAAGCCAATTTATTAATTTTAGAAAGTCAAATGTACAGATACCAATAGAAATTCCCCAGAGTTCAACTTAAGATGGGTGGCTATATGAATGTTTTAAATAAATAACTGTTTATGTTTTTAAGTCAGTGAATATAACATTGGTGATAAAATCATAATATTCTACAGCAAAATTAAGTTAGCTATTAAGTTAGTGATATCACAAGCTGCAAAGCAAAAATACAAATTTATTACATAAAATCTTATTTATATTTTAGTAGGGTGTAAGTACATAAATCTCATTAAATATTTACATTGTTGAATAAATGTTACATCATTATTTTAAAAGAATGCTATAATTCTATATGATGGTATATTAGATTAAACATATATATCAAGATTATGATTCAGTCTCAGTTCCAACACGACCCAAAAGGTTTAGTTTATTACTTATTGGTCAGTCAAATGGCCATATCAAATAAATAGAATAAAATCATTCCGCATATTGACATACAAAAATATTCAATAAAATAATCAGATAATCCCCATGGCAATTAATCTCAAGGAGTTAACTTTTATTTTCTATGTAGGCCTTTTCATACATTCCTCCAATTCTGTTCTAGATCTACCTTTAGCTGAACAAACTCATGGAATGGGAAGGACATTTAATCCCATGAAAATGTATCTATTCCTATGGAGGTAGAATACCATTGGATTAATGCATTTGTTTCATCTTCTCTAATTATAACTAAATATGGATCTGATTTGTTTTCATTTCTTATAGTTACTCAAAGGTTTTTGTAATCTGATTCTTCAAATAAGAATGTCTTATTTGATGTTCTTGAGTTGAAGTTTTCATAAAATCACTTAATTTTCATCTACAGAGGATTTAAGCATATAGAAGTATAAATTGGCTTAGCATCATTTGATAATACAGAGACCCAATTCCAAAGCTTGCTAAATCTAATTATTTAGATTTAAATTGTGGAATTAATTGACATTTAAGTGTTACTAGTCTTATGTGATTTGTAAATTATACTGTAATGATTGATAGTTTGTCTTTCTTTTTTAGAATAGTGCATTTAAACATGTTTATAAGTAGAATACTAAATGGTTATATTGTGCATAATTTTGAATTAAATAGTCAATAAATAATAAATGATTTTGATTAAACTAGCTTTTACTTCAATAATATATGATTTCTTTTTATTAGCTTTCATTACTTTGTATTAAATATATACTCAATGTTTTAATTACTATTATTGAAGAATAATTCATGGAACAAAGGATGCTAAGGGAAGATAACTTTCATAATACCCACGGATGCATACTAAATTTTATGAAGTGTACCGGATAAAATGTCTTTATCAAAACGTTATTCTGCATTTGGGGATTTTAACAAGTATTTGAAGAGAGATTTTAAAATCTGCATGGGAGGAATATGTTCCCATTCATCCCACTTAAATGTAATAAACAACATCTTCAGTTAGCCTTATGACATATATTAAATATATGCATTTGACCCCATCTTTCCAAATTTAAATCATCACTTGATTTAAATGGCTTAATTGCCAATGATTTGATAATAATATTTTGCATTCATCAGGTACATCAGATTGTTTGGTAAGAGGTGTGATTTTTTTTTCTATTTTTTCTACACATATGAGTATGTTCCTCCTGATTCTGTTTCTTTGTTTTTCACTAAAGCCAGCATGTCTAAAGTCTAAATGGGGCTTCTTTTTCAGGTTAGTCAACTAAAATATTTTCTTCAAAATCTGTTCTGTGGTTTGAATAATTTATAACTTAGTATTAATTAAGATTGATCAGCAAACTGATCAAATTAAATAAATATAAAAAGCTGGTATTTTCTTTGATATTAGTTAAGATAAGATAACCTTTATTGTCATTTTTCTACTGTGGGCACAACGGCACACATAAAAAATGAAATTTAGTTGCCCGCTCTCAAAGTGAAACATATACATGACACACACCTATACATACTATATAAAACATATGTATAGACCATGGGTTGGCAACCTGCAGCTCTGGAGCCACATGAGGCTCTTTCATCCTTCTACTGTGGCTCCCAGTCCTCCTCTGCCATTTGCAGTCCCACAAAAAAAAAGTGGGACTAAAAAGGTTCAATCAATCAATTCCAACTTCGCGAGATCTTTTTTTCTGTGAGAAGTTGGAATTGATTGATTGAAGTTTTTTAGTCCCACTTTTTGTTTTTGGGACTGCCCACAAACGTCATTTGTTTGTGGGACTGCCCGCTAACTTCTTTTCTTTTTGGGACTGCACATGGTGGCAGAGGAAGAGACGGAGGACTGCAGAGGTGGACCTGGAAAGAAGGTGCCGCATGGATCCGATCAGGGGTGCAGGGGAAGTTTTTCTGCCAAGCTTATACAGAGCTGGGAAAACTGGCTGAGTGGTGGGAGCTGCCAATGCCAGTGCCATGAAGCTTTGCAGAGCCCCCTGAGCGGCCTTGATCCTCCCTCCCTCCCCAGCCAGCCAGCTACCATCACCAATCTCCTCACCTGGCCACCTGGCCTCACGCTCTTCTCCTTGTCCTCCTCATCCTCTGCACTCAATTGGCTGCTAGCAGCTTGGGTGGCTCTGCTCCATCCAAGTTGAAGAAAGCTGCTTTCTGCTGCACCTCTGCTTTCTTCAACTCGGACGAAGCAGAGCCACTCAAGCTGCTAGCAGCTGATTGAATGTGGAGGAGAGAGAGCGAGAGAGAGAATGAAGGGAAGCGCAAGTGCCTGTCTCTGTCTCTGTCTCACTCACTCTGTCTCTTTCACACACACACACACACACACACACACACACACACACACACACACACTGAGTGGGGGAAGAGGACTGGCAGACCAAGGGCAGGAGAGGAGCACTGGTGGAGAGCCAGCTGAATAAGAATGTCTGTGGTGTGTCAGCCATGGTGATGTGCCTGAGATGCAGTGGGAGTCTTAAGGCAGCTGTGTTCATTTGTCCCATTCCGTTCAAGCTGGTTCCTCTTCTCGATCCCTGTGACAGCAAGATAGAAAAACTTGTGTGTGAGTGTGTGCGCGCACGCACATGTGTGGGTGCGTGTGGGCGCTCAGACTGGATTAATGAATGAATGGGCAGAAAGAGAGAGGGGGGGAGAGAAGGAGAGAGAAAGAGGGAGAGAGGGAGAGAGAATATGAATATATGTGGTTGTCCTTACTGGACTTTTAGTAAAGAACATTTAATGAAATATTTTGATTTTTTAATTAAGAGATGAGACATGGGGATAATTATGCTATATTTAAAGATGGTAGATAGGCTACTAAAATTGTTTTTACATGTTGGGATGAAGGAGAAAGGGTTTTTTTCCTCTTTCTCCTGTCCTTTTCTTCCCCCCTGCAATTTTTTTCTTTTCTATTTTTCTATTTGTAGTTTTTATAGTTTGCATTTATTTCATAAATACGAGGAAGTCTCAAATAGACACCGAGTATTTTATTTTAAAGTAACCTTTGACCCAGCATCTTTTTTTTGGAGTTCAAAATGCTTTTGTTGCATGCAGAAATAAAAATTTGTTTTCTTTGTAGCAGTTCATTGATTTCATAAATGAAATACACTATAGTTTTTTTACATACATAGCATAAAGGTAAAAAACGATATATGCAGTGTTATCTTCATTTTAGATGTCAAAAGGTTTTTGTAGCTCCCAGTGTTTTCTTTTATGGGAAACGGGTCCAAATGGTTCTTTTGAGTGCTTAGGGTTGCTGACCCTTGGTATAGATCGACACCCCTACGTATACATAACAAATAAATATTAAACACTGTCCATCTTGACTATATAACAGAAGGAGGAAGCTTGAGAGTTCACAAGGTTAATGCTGTATAGAATGAAACTATGGCTGAAACTGGATGTTCTGCTACGGATACCACAAAGCCTCCTCCCAGAAGGTAACAAGGAAAACAGTTCATGAAGAGGATGTGTAGTATAGCTTAAACATCTATAGCCTCTGAAAATACTCATTCATATGACCATCTAGAATATTGTAATAATTCGGCTGTTCTGGAAGGCTTTTATGATTTGATTTTCTATAGGTAATAAAACGAAAGAATTAAACAGATTGTGTTGTCAATAAAAAAAGTGAATACTATCCTTATATAATTTTGAAATAAAAAATACAAAGTGCTTACACAGATCACAGGTTTTGATGTAGAATATTACTATGTAAAGTTTAAAGTCTCAAATTTTATCTTAGGTTTCCATTAATTGGGGGAAGGTTTCAGAGGGGGGGTGGGAAGAGAGAGAGAGAATATATTATATTATACCATACCATATTATATTATAGTTATATTACAGATCATTTTAAAATGTTCAATCACATAACACCAAATGGATAAAGAGATTACCATTGTTACCATTATTTCTCCTTCATTTTTACTTATGACAGCTTATGGTCTGGTGTCCCATTTGAGCTTGGATGTGAGGGTTAATTTGATTTTGGTTTTACCTTTTGACTTCAAAACACAGAAAGCCAGAATGCAAAATGACCAAAAAAAAATGGCATATAGTACTTTTGAGTGTCATTTTATCACCTTCCACAGGTACTGTACATGGGCTTCTATTATGAATACAAAAGAGGTGAAGAAGACTATTTAAAGTTTTTTTTTAAGTGACATTTTGTCCAAAAGATGTCTTCGATGCTGGTCAAAGTGGTAGATAGCTATCTGTGGTTTGCAGTGTAATCAGGCAACAAACAGATACTATAGTATGGTTATTGTCACGTGTTTATTTTTGGCTCGATGCATTATATGAATATACACTCTGTAGTTCAAGCTGTGTTATTCAAATTGTAATAAGAACTACTAATTTATTTTTGTGTCATTGCACCAACCTCTGAAAATGAAACAGTGAATCTCAGTTTGTCTATATATTCAAATACAATAGCAAACCAAAGTCCAACTCTTTCAAACCTTATTTGCTCATTACCAGTCCTTGTCTCATTTCTTTATTATTTTAGGTTTTGTGACAGGATGATCCTCTTCCTCCTCATTATTATTTAGCATTATTAGTTTGTTTCCTGGGAGACCAGAATTGTTCAATATACATGGCAGAAATGTTTAACAACACATATGCCATAAGCTCAAACTTACAAATGAGCTCAATAATACCTAAATCAAGGGATATTCTATTATTAATAGAATTTAGAATTTTAAGCTTGATAAATTAAAATAATGGTAAAATTTATATTTGATAAATCAGGAAATCAATGGAGTCATATGACAACACTGACTAATAGTTATTATATGATTTTGAGGAATGTGCAGCACTTACCTTAATGAAACATGTTCCATTTTATTGGGTGATACATTTTTATTGTCATTTTACTATTTTTATTTTACTTTTCTTTAGGCTAAGAATGAAAAGACTTACTCTTTGTGGTCACAAGCCTGTTTCCTCTTATTCTGCTTTTCCCCATTCTCCTTTGCAGAAGAGTATTTCTTTTACCATTACAGGCAATACAGTTGTGGTTGTCATCTTCATTCAAGGTGCCTGAAAAATGAAGAGGGATGATGCATGCATTTAATATACTGGAATTATTTATTATGCACATAAACTTCTGTGGGGTTCTTTAAATTTTTTTTGGGGGGGGCAATAATGTTATAAACATCTGGCCTAAATACTGTTTAGGTCCACCTAAGTATGCAATGAATTACATTGGGATGGTCTTAATGAAGCAACTCATACAACACCAATTGAATAATGTTCCTAAAAGCTTCATTAAAAATTAAAATGGAAAGGATCAGGATAATGGCTCAGCTAAGTACCTTCTGTGAATATTTTAATATTTCATCTGAAATCAAACAAGGTTAATGGTACTTGCCAACTTTGCCTATGGTTTTTAGCTGTCATGAAGACTGATTTATATGCTCATCAAGGCTTGGCATAGGCCAGAGATATGAATATGAATGGATCTAAAACAATTAGTTTGTCACCATATGCATATTTAGTCTCTTTTATTATAATATCTGTCTCATTCCAGAAGGTTTGAAAACACCTATTTAATCACATGAGATGAATCTCTTGAATTGCTGCTGTATTCCAATTACTGCTTAATTCATTATCTTTTTCTAAGTGGATAATTGGTAATTTTGAGAGACACAGATCTAAGAGATCTGCCCTTTAAAATTCATCCCATTCCTTGCCATGGTTCATTTTCATTAGTACACTATAATAGAACAAGTACTATTGGTGTTTTATACAATGAGATATCCTTGTAAAATGTGTATCTCATTTACTACTAAAAATTGTGACTTTGAACTCATCATTTGAATAGATTTCTCAAAATAATAGGATCATTTGATTCTGGATTAACAGTTGTCTTCTTATATTTTATAATATAGTAATATACATAATTCTTATTTTTACAATATATGTTTATGAAGCAATAGAGCTGCTTCGTAAACTATATTATCCATAAAAAGCAATTTCCAAATATGAATGATAACAAGGCTTAGAATTGGTTAAAAATAAAATAATATAGGAACAATAAAAGAATATATGTAGCTCAGAACAAAACGATTCTTGGTGTGCTCTAAGCTTGGTGGTTTCCTTGTAGATACAATCTGGAAATGAAACAGCTGCAGGAAAGCATCAAGGCCCGAAACTAGTAAAATCCCAATAATACAAATACAATAAATGTAGTATGTTGAGGAACACACACACACACACACACACACACACACACACACACACAATCAGATCATCATTCATGTAAGTTCATACATTGCCCTGCCTTTACCAGTTGCTGACGATAAAGCCATATTTTAAATACTTTCCTGAAACCAGCAGAATCAGAAACAAATGGATCCATTGTAAAATATGATAGTCTTGTAAATAGGTTTTTATTGTGTATATCTAGAACAAAAATCTCTGTGTTGAATCATCATGGATTATTTTATGCCAGAAATTTGTAACATCAGTTCCCATATCAAGAAATTCCTATGTAGGAACTGTGTAACTTGAAGAATTTTTACATGTAGAATGAATTTTTTCAAGAGACAAACTGTCTGAAGATTGACTAAAAATAATTTGCATAATATCCTTCTGCTACAACTGGAAACACTTTTTTTAAAAAGTCTTTAAAGAAATGGCTGGATAGAAATAGGTGATCTCAGTTCTTTTAAAGGCTTTTCTTGGTCCTACCAGTTGAAATGTTCTGATAACATAATGTTAAAATAAAAGTATTCAATATATTTTTGTATCCATCGTGCCAGCTACCTCTTTGGTAAATTACCTTTTTTTTGGCATTTATTTGCAATGTTTGCAAGCATGGTCCTTCACTTAGCTTTGTTATCATATAGTAGAAAAACAAGTACAGGAAGGTGCTGCATGTCCATAATTTCTAGAAAGATAGACCTTGAAAACATACTGGAACAAATTTCTATCCTTATTATGAATACAGATTCTGAAAGGGTTTCCTGTTTCTGACAACATGTGGTTCATGATTTGAAAAGAAGCCTCATGACACAATATGCACACAAATACTGTAACTTACCATTCTAAAAACATGGTGCAGGGAATTATTTTATTTTGTTACTGTCTTCATTTGTTCTTTAGGTCTGTTGGTAGATTTGCTTTGTGATATGTAATATGATTGAGGAAACCAAAAGCCAACATCCAATAAATATGCTCCTCAGGTTTTAGATGATTGTGCTAGTGGTCTGGTGGGAAATCCAATTATTTTCTGGTGCTGGTACCAACAAGCAGGGAGGATGGCCTTGACACAGAGAGAAATTTGTTGCCAAGGCAACAAACAAATAAATATGACTTAAGCTGATACAAAAATAGAGATTTGTAAAAGATCTCTAAGACAGGCACCTCCTAATTCAGATAAAAGAGGGGAAGTACATTTAGATTTGCAAGATACTGTTACTAAGAAATAATGTTGGGTTCACATGGCATGTTTCTTGATCTGATCTGGTCTACCTTGTAAAGTTGATATATTTCTACAGGGAGTGCAGAATTATTAGGCAAATGAGTATTTTGACCACATCATCCTCTTTATGCATGTTGTCTTACTCCAAGCTGTATAGGCTCGAAAGCCTACTACCAATTAAGCATATTAGGTGATGTGCATCTCTGTAATGAGAAGGGGTGTGGTCTAATGACATCAACACCCTGTATCAGGTGTGCATAATTATTAGGCAACTTCCTTTCCTTTGGCAAAATGGGTCAAAAGAAGGACTTGACAGGCTCAGAAAAGTCAAAAATAGTGAGATATCTTGCAGAGGGATGCAGCACTCTTAAAATTGCAAAGCTTCTGAAGCGTGATCATCGAACAATCAAGCATTTCATTCAAAATAGTCAACAGGGTCGCAAGAAGCGTGTGGAGAAACCAAGGCGCAAAATAACTGCCCATGAACTGAGAAAAGTCAAGCGTGCAGCTGCCAAGATGCCACTTGCCACCAGTTTGGCCATATTTCAGAGCTGCAACATCACTGGAGTGCCCAAAAGCACAAGGTGTGCAATACTCAGAGACATGGCCAAGGTAAGAAAGGCTGAAAGACGACCACCACTGAACAAGACACACAAGCTGAAACGTCAAGACTGGGCCAAGAAATATCTCAAGACTGATTTTTCTAAGGTTTTATGGACTGATGAAATGAGAGTGAGTCTTGATGGGCCAGATGGATGGGCCCGTGGCTGGATTGGTAAAGGGCAGAGAGCTCCAGTCCGACTCAGACGCCAGCAAGGTGGAGGTGGAGTACTGGTTTGGGCTGGTATCATCAAAGATGAGCTTGTGGGGCCTTTTCGGGTTGAGGATGGAGTCAAGCTCAACTCCCAGTCCTACTGCCAGTTTCTGGAAGACACCTTCTTCAAGCAGTGGTACAGGAAGAAGTCTGCATCCTTCAAGAAAAACAAGATTTTCATGCAGGACAATGCTCCATCACACGCGTCCAAGTACTCCACAGCGTGGCTGGCAAGAAAGGGTATAAAAGAAGGAAATCTAATGACATGGCCTCCTTGTTCACCTGATCTGAACCCCATTGAGAACCTGTGGTCCATCATCAAATGTGAGATTTACAAGGAGGGAAAACAGTACACCTCTCTGAACAGTGTCTGGGAGGCTGTGGTTGCTGCTGCACGCAATGTTGATGGTGAACAGATCAAAACACTGACAGAATCCATGGATGGCAGGCTTTTGAGTGTCCTTGCAAAGAAAGGTGGCTATATTGGTCACTGATTTGTTTTTGTTATGTTTTTGAATGTCAGAAATGTATATTTGTGAATGTTGAGATGTTATATTGGTTTCACTGGTAAAAATAAATAATTGAAATGGGTATATATTTGTTTTTTGTTAAGTTGCCTAATAATTATGCACAGTAATAGTCACCTGCACACACAGATATCCCCCTAAAATAGCTATAACTAAAAACAAACTAAAAACTACTTCCAAAAATATTCAGCTTTGATATTAATGAGTTTTTTGGGTTCATTGAGAACATGGTTGTTGTTCAATAATAAAATTAATCCTCAAAAATACAACTTGCCTAATAATTCTGCACTCCCTGTATACTCGGGTTTCTGCTAAGAGCTAGCCAAAAGAACCAGGAGTTTCCTCTTCCACAAGAGAGATGGATTGTTTTTGATGGTCTTGCACAGGTAGAATACTTTCTGCAATAATTTAAGTATAAATTTTAACTTTCTAGTCATTAAAAACAGGTTACAGGAAAAAGGAGAAAGTAATAGACATTCCTCAAAATAAAAACCACATATGATAATTCTTTGTGTAATGGCAATATAAATTACAATATTTAAAAGATTTATCAAACAACTGTAGCTCTTTCATGAGAGGAAAATAGCTATCCAACCTATCCAAACTAAGTGGAGTAACAATTACCTGAATAGAAATGATTTAATTCAAGAAAATTGCAGCTTTTCTTGAATTAAAAGGAACCTGAAAGAAATGGTGAAAGATACTCAATCACTTGAAAGGTTGCCTCCCCATTCCTTCTGCAGGTTTAGCTGTCTCTAATCTGACAGTTGCCTACTTTAAACATCTTTTTTAAACATTCCCATTAATTCAAGAAATTATTTGAATTACTTACAATGATTCCAATGAAAGTCCCCATCTTAAACTTACAATTTTATTGAGAAGAAAAACAGCAGGGAGAATTTTAATTGTTCATGTGTTTAATATATTTTATTTGGTCCTCATTTCTTGTATTTTACAATGTTTACTATTAGGAACACATACCCTGGGAAATGCCTTTAGTCTTTGGATTGCTTTAGTAAACTGGGCTATCCTAGGAATATTTTTATATATATGATAGAATTTACCTAAACATGAAGTACTTGCTGTGACAGCTAAATGCAATCTTCATGTACAGTGATCTTATGATGCAATGGTATATGGCAGACATGTCAAACTTGTGATGTCACATGACATCGTGCAACATATTGGGATGGTTTTGCCATTGCCGGCAATAAATATAGAGTGGTTATTCCTGTCTGGACTATTTCACAAAGCTGATGTATATTTCTTAATTCATGATACTGATATTTCTAATACTCATCTTCATGTCCTGCTGAGAACTTCCATAGACATCTATTTAGCATTTTATTAGATATAAAATGCAACCAAAGAGGGAAGCAGCCTGAGGTTTTGGATTCAAAGATCCCTCAAATCCAGGCACTATGGTCAATGATCAAGGTTGACAGGAATGGTAAGCCACAATATCCAGTGAGTCTTCTTTATCTCTGTGCAAGGAGGACTTTGATGTGATCAAACAAGGTGATGTTAATGATCCAGCAGGAAATTACACTTTATTGCAAAAATGGAGTAAAATCTGTTGATAGGTCATTGCATAGTTTATTAATGTGTGAAAAAATGACCAAATTATGCATGCATATATATTTCTAGTTGGCACATATTAAACTGAAGTCTCAATTTTATATTTTAATAATAGCAATGATGAAACTTTGCTTTTTTAACTCATTGTCTTATTAGACTCTAGAAACACAAATGTCATAACTTCATCAACTTGACCTTAGTGCCGAGTTTATGAACTGGAGTGGGTTAACTGACCAACCCACTCACCTCCACTAGCCATTCTGCAATTTTCTATGTATATCCATTTTCTATGGACTTACAACCATTTGTTTAGTGACCATTTGAAGTTACAATGGCACTGAAAAATGTGATTTATAACCATTTTTCACACTTATGTCTGTTGCAGCATCCCCATGGTCATGTGACCAAAATTCAGATCCTTGGCAACTGATTCATACTTATCTCGGTTGCAGTATCCCAGAATTACGTGATTACTTTTTGCAACCTTTTGACAAGGAAAGTCAATGGGGAAGCCAGATTCACTTAACCATTGTGTTACTAACTTAACAACTGCAGTGATTCACTTAACAACTATGGCAGGAAAGGTGGTAAAATGGGGCAGAACTCACTGTTCAACTGTCTCACATAACAACAAAAATTTTGTGCTCAATTGTGGTAAGCTGAGAACTACCTATATTTATTTTTTCACTCAAATTTGAAGGCTGTTCAAAACTGCAAGTCTTAATTATGGCCCTTAAAAGATGCTTTTTATCTAGACCCTCTGCCTTAATTTCAAAAAAAAAACCTATGCTTGGATATGTAAATAGAGTGAACTGGGGGGAAAGAAAACATGTTACAATTATACTTTGTATCTGTTAACAATTAGAAATAATGCATTATTTTTAAAAATGGAATTTATTTTGTAACCACAGACTAACTGGTCAATTCATTTTCATTTATATCAGTTCTAAAAGAAGCTGGAAATCATTCTTTTTTCTTTTTTTGCTGTTTATTATTCTGTTTCATTCTTGTCCTCTTTTTCTCTCTTTACTCTCTTTCCTTTATTCATTGTCTTGATTATTAGTTCTTTTTTGTTTTAACAATCAAGTTATTTAAAAATAGTAACTTTGTATCTGGAAACTAATGGCTGAGATATCATCATCATAATTTTTTTATTTTATTTATTTATTTTAATTCCATTTATATCCCACCCTTTCTCCGAAGACTCAGAGGCTGTTTGATTTCTTTGAGAAGAAATCAAACAGCCTCTGTTTGATTTCTTCTCAAAGCTGACATGCAAGACAAAAGTGATTTTAAAATGTTGTAATATTGAGTCTGATTCATTTGATGATTATGAGCCTAATGTGCAGGCTCTATTAGCCTCGTACCTCAGGGACTACCTGTATCATAATTATGAGCTGGTCACTGAGTGCCCAGACAGCAATGACATTATCATGGGAATACTGCAATGGCTACAACTTTGAGGACCATTCATAAATATCATCCATTCAGCGTTGTTACAATAGTTGCTGAATTAAGTAAGGACCATTTTTATTTGCATTTATTCATTCCCATAGTATTCTCAATGGTAGCAGAAATCATTAAGGAAATGATTGGTCCATTAGTGGGGGAAAGTGGCAAGAAGGTGACAAGCAACAGGGAGAAAGCAGAACTATTTAACTTGTTTTTTGCATCTGTCTTTACACAAAGGGAAAAAACAGTCCAACCTACCAAAACCAGTGCCATAAAAAACAGAATAGAAACGCAGGTTAAGATAGGCAAGAAAATGGTAAGTGAGCACCTGTCCAGCCTAGACGAGTTCAAATCACCAGGACCAGATGGATTACAACCCAAGGTTCTCAAGGAACTGGCAGACGTGATCTCAGAACCACTGAACTATATTTTTCAAAGATCCTGGAGCACCGGGGAACTACCAGAGGACTGGAAGAGAGCTGATGTAGTTCCCATCTTCAAAAAAGGGGAAAAAATAGATCCAGGAAACTACAGACCTATGAGTCTGACCTCAATACCTGGGAAGATTCTGGAAAAGATAATCAAACAACAAATCAGCGAACACCTTGATGCGAACAAAGTTATCACTAAAAGCCAACATGGGTTTGTCAAAAACAGATCATGACAGACAAACCTTATTGCATTCTTTGACCAAGTGACAAAACTAGTGGACCAGAGGAATGCTGTAGATATAATTTACTTGGATTTCAGTAAGGCATTTGATAAAGTAGATCACAACCTATTACTTGATAAGATAGAAAAATGTGGGTTAGATAACATCACCACCAGATGGATTCGTAGCTGGCTGACAGGCCGTACTCAGCGTGTGGTCCTCAATGGAACTGCATCTACATGGAAGTGTGTAGTGGGGTGCCCCAGGGCTCTGTTCTGGGCCCAGTGCTCTTCAACATCTTCATCAACGATTTGGATGAGGGGATAGATGGGGAACTCATCAAATTTGCAGATGACACCAAGCTGGCAGGAATAGCCAATACTCCAAAAGATAGGCTTAAGATACAGGAGGATCTGGACAGACTTGAACACTGGGCACTATCTAACAAAATGAAATTCAATTGTGAAAAAAGTAAGGTTCTACATTTAGGCAGGAAAAATCAAATGCACAGGTATAGTATAGGTGGTACCTTGCTTGATAGTAGTAACTGTGAGAGGGATCTCGGAGTCCTAGTAGACAATCATTTCAATATGAGCCAGCAGTGTGCTGCAGCTGCCAAAAAAGCCAACACAGTGCTAGGCTGCATTAACAGAGGGATAGAATCAAGATCACGTGAAGTATTGATACCACTTTACAATGCCTTGGTAAGGCCACATCTGGAATACTGCATCCAGTTTTGGTCACCACAATGTAAAAAGATGTTGAGACTCTAGAATGGGTACAGATAAGAGCAACAAAGATGATTGGGGGACTGGAGGCTAAAACATATAGGGAACGGTTGCTGGAATTGGGTATGTGTAGTTTAATGAAGAGAAGGGTGAGGGGTGACATGCTAGCAGTGTTCCAATATCTCAGGGGCTGCCACAAAGAAGAGGGAGTCAAGCTATTCTCCAAAGCACCTGAAAGCAGGACAAGAAGCAACGGATGGAAACTAATCAAGGAGAGAAGCAACCTAGAACTAAGGAGAAACTTCCTGATAGTTAGAACAATTAACCAGTGGAACAACCTGCCTCCAGAAGTGGTGAAAGCTCCAACACTGGAAGTTTTTAAGAAGAGACTGGACAGCCATTTGCCTGAAATGGTATAGGGTTTCCTGCCTGAGCTGGGGGTTGGACTAGATGACCTCCAAGGTCCCTTCCAAATTATATTATCATTATCATCATCATCATCATCATCATCATCATCATCATCATTATTATTATTATTATTATTATTATTATTATTATTATTATTATTATTATTATTTTAACTGATACATTCAAAGGAATTATTTCAGCACACAGTGACAGGACACATACCACCTTCTGTCTCATTCTTAAGTATGGGAAATATCTAGCTATCAACTTAAATCTAGATATCAGCTTCAATTTGTACTTTTGATATTTGGTTTTTTTTAATAGAATACATTTTTAATATTGTTAAATATTAAAGTATATGGCCAATGAAACAAATGAAAAAGGGCAAGTTCTACCTGAAATTATCAAATTAAGAATTTGGTGGCTGATATATCTTCACTTCTAAAGTGAGAGAAAAAATATTTCTCCCGTTCTGCAATGAAACATATTATTTAAAAGTAAAAACATATTAACTATATGCTAAATAGGAAGCATGTTTCCTATTAACTGTATCTGTTGATAAATCACAGATTCTATTATGTCTTTTGGAGGATTTCCTTAGAGATCTTTCAAATTCCAAAAGAAGAATTTCACAGATTTCAATCCCTGAGTAGAGTGGCAGTCCAACAAGGGATACTTCCATGTCAGATGATGATTCACTATCATCCCTTCTCAAATACTGGCATTCTAATGATGTCACAGATGGAGGAAGAGCAATTTTCTCTTGCTCCCCTAACATGTGCTGCAATATACCCCTTTTTCTCATTTTACTATGAATAGATCATTTCTCATGGCCCAGGACTCAGACTGAATCTGAAGAAGCTGCTCCAGTGGAGTCTGTGGAATATCAGGCTCAGGAAACAAAGCCAAGAATCACCTGAGACTAATTCAAACACAGACACCATCTGAACAGCTGGAGCAGTCAGGTGATGATCATGTAAGGCTTCCAAGCTTTTGCACCCAGTGAGTATAGCAAAGAACAGAGCAAAGACATTTCATAAGGTTCCTTACCAAGCAAGAGAATAAATCCCTTGATTAAAATTAGTGGCTACAGCGTGGCAGCCCTGACCCATGATCCCTCGTTGGAATAGACCATCTGATTTTGGCTCATGTGATGTTCTGCTCCTGAAATTCTGACCCTTAGACTGGCTGATACCTTTATCTAAATTTTAGATTTTTAAAATTAGATTTTGACTATTTTTGTTTTGCATGTTCCAGTTAAAAACATAACTATTCAGGCAAGCTGTTTTCATAGGTTCTGGTTTGGTTTGCATTCCTTGTGTGTTATCTCTGGCTTTGAATAAGCTGCTCATTTTCAAAGGAAACATATATTAAAATGTATCATTGAAATAAGAAAGAGGACACCATTAACTATGGAAATGTGACAGGAATGGACTATTTCTTTGGCCACCCAAGAAAGTTTCAAGGTCCCAACAGGAAGGAATAACAATAGCCACTAAGAAGGGACAAAAGGCAAAAACCACTATCATACCATTGATCAGAGCAATGAAGAAATAATTTATCTGCCACAGATTCTTCCTGCCATGTATCTGTAGATTGCTCTGCTGATAAAATTAAGATCTATCAGACTACATTGGTCTTTGAAGCAGGCACTAGTTGAAGTGTTTATACATTGTAGTTTGTAGTCCTAACTCCTTTGGTAAATTCAAGATGATCTATACTGTATGTGTTTCAGCACACATTGTTATGCATTACTCACTTGGGAGTAAATTCCCTTCACTAAATGAGCTGACCTCTCAGGAAACATACTTAGGATCAGACTGCAATATATTGGACCAACTGGACCCTATGCAATGATATTGTTCCATCTGTTGCAAATATCAATTTAAATATAGGATGGGATAGAATTATTTATGACAAACAATTGAATAGTCTTATGGAATAACCAGATTAAGCCAGCCATTAAGTGGATCTGTATTACTTTTCAAAAAATATTTTTATAGAATGGTTTGTCTCCATTTGCAAATGTGTAGTTACAAAAAGCAAGTCATGTCTTTTGATGTTGCATTTGTCAAAGAGACTGCATAAAATCCCATTGCTGGGGCTGTAATCTTATGTTAATTTTTCAAATTTCAAGTAAAAGAAGCAAACATTACACAACCTCCCTCACAAATATATATGCATTTTTAATTATTATGAAAGTTTACTCTAAAGAAACATTAAAGTGACTAGTATCACTAACTTGTCTTTCTTTTTACCTTCAGTCTTCACTACTGTAGCTTATTTAATGAATAGGGAAACACTGAATCTGTCTAGGAATTTTCCAGACAAATAATTGCACTTAATTCTGCTATTCAGTCTGTGGCTTTATGAATTCTTGTCCCTTATCAGTTCTACCAGCTGTACAAGGGCAGCCCTAAACATCTATCTTTTACAAAACATTTTTATGACTGTGAGAAGATCGTTTGTTTATAGGTGGAAACCAAAATATTAATGTACTCAGATATTTGTGGTTGCTTTGTTACCAATATAATGGCATCCGCTATCACTTGGCGAGTTAATCCTGTTAACATTTCCTATTTGTCTAGGATTCACACACACATGTACGCATGCGTACACACAAACAAACGCAGAATAGGATGTGAAAAATGCAAGCATCCATTGTCAATGTTATTTCTGGTTTTTTCCCTAAATGAAAAAATTGTTCAAGTTTCAGATTTTAGAAATGAGAATATAAGGGAAGAGAGGTTTTTTTCCATAAATGATTTCAGAAAAAAATGCAATGAGATACCCATTTCTTGTATGGAATAATTGTTGATTTTGCTCTCAGACAACATAAGATAATTTGCTCAAATTTTATCAAATTTCCACATTGATAAACATTCTTTCAAAGTGGAAATGTTAGGAATATTTCTAAATTCTGTATTATTGTTTCATTGGATTGTTTTAGTAACAAATTACTGAAATGCTTCAATTATATATTAAAAACAATGTAGGATACCAGTCTTGCTTGGGTTGGGGACTCCAGAACAGTTTGGTGACCAATGGAAAGATTACAGTTGCCATCAATAAAAGGGAAAGGGCTGTTTTGTTTTGTTTTTTAGCAATTTTTGTAGGGTATCTAAAAATTTGGAGATCTTAGTGTTAACCCACCTTCTCAATAACTGACCTTTACCTTTGAAAATTTATAGTAAAATAGCTGAAGTATGATGTTAGACTAATGTGTTAGGAAGAGTGTTTAAGGATGGGAAATGGGACCAGTTTTTCTTGTGGAGGCCTTCTCAGTCCTTACTGGGAAAGGAAAAAGGCAACTTTTTTCACTTAATACCAGTAGTGCTACAATTGGAAAGGGAAGGTAAATCAATATTACTGCAGTCCTGTATTACTGCAGTCCTGCCTTGGTGGAGCAGTGGGCTAATGCCTCCTTAAGTAACACCAGCTGCCTGCAATTAGTGCAGGTTCGCATCCCACCAGGCTCAAGGTTGACTCAGCCTTCCATCCTTCCGAGGTAGGTAAAATGAGGACCCAGATTGTTGGGGGCAATTAAGCTGACTTTGTAATAATGCCGCTTGGGGTATGTGTGAAAGCCCTAATAAGCAGGCATATACATAGAATGAAGGCTACTGCTAAGCTTGTAAGCTGCCCTGAGTCTTCGGAGAAGGGCGGGATATAAATGGAATTTTTAAAAAAATATTTCACTTGGAAATGAGCATTTCCAGCTCATAACATTACTTTGGGGTAAAAATGTTTGTTGTTGAGCTATAAGCGCTCCTAGGTTATGGTGATTATCATTTTTGTTATTACTATGCCATTTATATACTACCCAACTCCCTTTCTGTAAAATTTAATATTGGTCAGGAAGGCATTACTACATTATTCAGTGTTAAAAAATACACACAGAGAGATAAATCCCATTTAGAAGATACAATCAAGTCTAGGAGGAAACAAAGATCCTAGGGTACGAAGTTTTATTTAATCAGGTTGATGATGATGCAGTTTTGAACAAAGATATTAAAAAGTGAAATAAAATTATTTTTCTTTCTTTTGCTACAGGATGAAAAGAATACATTTTAGTTCTCCTGTTAAGGAAGCTTTTTTAAGATGAATCCTGTCACATATTCAAATTTAAGAGTAAATTTATATACAACGAATATTTTTATAATTGTAATTATTGCATCTTGCTTAAGTGTTGTTCCAGTATGAGTACAAACCATCTAGTAAAAATATCTGGAGCTGGCTTGCTTGTCGAATGTTTGTTATCAGTGTAACATTGCCTATCAACAGAATTCAAAGCTTTTCTGCCTGAAGGATATCCTGCTGATTAGGAAGATAAAAAAGATCTTGTTAGTAAGAAAGAATGACATAGAATATTGGTTCAGAGAAAAATACTTGACTTTTATATTTGTTTTTGTGTTTAGCCCTAATATATTATTTTTATTTTGTAGCACATTCTTGGGCTCAAATCTTTCTCTATAATTGCAAATCTGCATAAGCAAAAGCCATTCTTAATGGAAATGGCTGTTATTTATAAATCAAAACAATATATATATAACAGTGACATCTTCTGAAGAATCCAAGGCATATAGCCTAGAACAGGCATGTCAAATTGCCAGCCCACGGGCTGGATGCATCACGCCAAAACCGTGCCCACCCCATTGCCAGCAATGGGGAAAATTCCCCATACATCGTGCAATGTCGCAAGTTTGACATGACTGGCCTAGGAGAATGGGACAACAGGTCAAGACTTTATAATTGAAATGAAATGAAATGAACCTTTATTGTCAAAGTACAACTATGTGTACATTGAGATTAGCTGAGCCTCCCTTTGTGCTCCCACCCCCCAACACACAGTGACAACAAACCCTCCATCTTACTACACCATGTGAACCAACTACACCACACACCGGCCTCCCAAGTCAATTCTGCATAAAATTCACAAAAGTTATTTCTCATTCAAAAGCCTAACAGCCTGTTTTTCAGCCTGTTGGTGTGGCTGGCTATACTTGAATCCTGTCACTTACTATGTCCCATATATTTTTGAGGAAAGTATGGAAATAGTTTGCCACTGCTTTTTTCAAGATGATGAGATATTCATTTAGTTGTTTTTATTTTATCTTTAAATTGTATAACCTGTCAGTACGAAAGCTAGAACATATTTAATATAACTTCTAATTATTTGAATATTATATAGGATCAGATCCTCACTGCTATCTGGATCTTAAGGATTGTTGTTGCTTTTTTAATTGCAAGAGTTGCATTGTTAAGCCACAAAAATCAGAATCAAATCAATTTAAAAACATTTCTTCTTATAAATAGCATTAGAGATGACCACTTTTATCGAAGGTTCTTTTTGTGCTGTATAGCAACTTTCTAGCCTAAACTGCTGAAGGCCATGTCAGGATTGGCTGTGAAGTTTTCCAGAGTTATGGTTCTGAGAGACTTCAACTGCCCTACCTGAGGTAGACCTCTGAGGCAGCCAGAAAGTTCATGGCCACGACTTGGCCTATCCCAGATCATTCTTCATCCAACTCAAGACATGATGTTCTTGTTGGAGCAGTGGTAATGTGATCTAAGATGGTAATGTCATGGTCAGATCACACCCTGGCGATTTTGAGGTTCTCTTGGCTAAGCCCTCTGCAAGGAGACTGAACATATTTGACTAGTCCACCCACTGATGGATCTAGTTGGGTTTCAAAGGAGAAATACTACTCACCTGTTATACAGTCCTGTGGAGGCCCTGGTGGCTACCTGAAATAGAACTGTTAGACATCACCTATGTAGCTTTGCCTAATGCTCTTGTTATTCCCTGTGGTACATGGAGAAGTTGAGAAGCTGAAAAGGATCAAGAGACTCCTAAAGCACCGTTGGAAGAAAAAGAACTAATTTGACCAAACATAAGCTAAACTGCTATTGCCTACTTCATGGCAGTAAGAATGGAGAAGTGACAATACTTCTCCAGTCTTATTGCATCCAAAGAATACCACCCAGTGGTCCTGTTTAGGGTCATCCAGCCTCTCCTCAGAAAGGGAGCTCACAGGTGCATCTGTACAGCTGTACAGAATTTTCCATGTATCTGGAAGATAAAATTGCTGTTTTCATTCCCAGTTGCATACCAAGTGTGACACATGTCCTGTGGCTATGCCTGGAGAGAAGACTTATCCTGAGAAAGCAGACAGATCTTCCAGAATGTTAATGCATCCATTTATGTATCGGACCTATATCTCTCCTAGCTGGTTAAAGATATCATGTGAATAGATCCAAGTGATGGTGAATTCATCCTTGCTGGAAGAGATGTTCCCGGTTCCTTTTTAAAGAGGAACTGCTATGCCCCTTTTCAAGAAGCCATCACTGGACAATTGTTCTGGACAATTTTTGTACAGTCTCCCACCTTCCCTTTTTAGGTAAGATGGTTGAAAAGGTGGTGTCATTGCAACTCCAAAGATCCTGAAGGAAACAGATTATCTGGACCCTTTTCAGTCAGCTTTCAGGTTTGGATATGGGACAGAAACAGCATTGGTCACACTCATGGATGACATCTGGTTACAGCAGATAGAGGTGGTACATCCATCCTTGCCATTTTTGAAACTATCAACCCTGTAAACCTTTGGGGCTGATTAGGCAGTTGGAGTGGGTGGCTTTGTAGTGGTCCATCTCCTTCCTCCGAGGTTAGTCACAATGTTGATAAGGATTGAGAGGTGCAACTTGTGGCCCCTGCTTTGTGGGATGGTGCAAGGCTTGGTTCTCTTTCTTCTTTTTAATATCTACATGAAACTGGCAAAATCATCCATCACCACAAGATGAGGTATTATCATTATGATAGTGATACCCAGCTACGTATCTCCATCCTAGGCAAAATGAATAATGCTATGTATGTTCTTTTGTGGTGCCTGGAGGCTGTGGATGCATGGTTGAGGAACAAGAGACTTCAGCTAGTCTTGTTCCTCCATCTAGTAAGATGGAGTGATTTCAGAATGTATCTGAGAATTTGGGTTTTGGATGCGGTTGTAGTATCTACTGTTTCTTCAACATTATTTCTATTGAGAAAAATGGAAATAATGTTGAAGGAAGTCTGACGGATAACATTTATTGCGGATAACATTGTGCTATCATGAGTTGTCCCATGGCAAGTTGGCTGCAGAAATATGGCCACAATGAGATGGCTACGCCAGGTTGGCTGTGGCAAGATGGTTGTGGTGAGTTGGCCATAGCAAGTTGGTCACGCTGAGCTGGCCATGGCGAATTATCCTAGACCCACTTTCAGGTCCAATTCAAAGAGTGGATTATTACCTTCAAAGCCCCACATGACCTGAGGCAAGGTTACCTATGGAACCATCTTTGTCCCATTATATCAGCCTGTCACATCTGAGTTAAGCAGGGAAAATATGTTATGGACCACATAAGCTAAACCCCTTCTCTGCCATTGCCCCTGTTCCATGGAACACTCTCCATCAGGGTTGGATCCCCTATTCTCCTAGCCTTCCAGAAACATATGAAAGCATAGCTCTGTGGCCTTCCTTGTGGCCTGAAGAGGAGCCCTCTGCCATGGTGTTGACCAGCATCCTGAAAATCCTTCCTTTACCTTTTAGCTAATTTTTAATATTGCTTGCCCCTTTTTACATTTTATACACACTTGTTACATTTGTAATATTTTATTATACACAGCCCAGAGTCTCTCTGTGAAGGAAATAGGCAGTTTTAAAATTTGATAAACAAACAAATACATAAATTCTGACATTTTGTGAATTCAGGCTTGTTTTAAAAAAGATCAAGCTTCAGATTGTGGGAAAGATTTTGCTTATCTGCAGGTGTTGACTTGCTTTTTGTTAAATGCATGTGCAAAAGACTAAATGCAGTTTTCCCCACAGGTTTATTTAAAGATAATGTTTTCCACGTTTTCTTCCTCTTCAGTTGCTAGGATGGGACAGAACTCCACAAATAATAAGGAACAATTCAAAAATGTATTTATAGCTTTGTAGTGTGGAGTGGATGAAACTGGAGGAATTCAGAAATTCATGATGAATCTAGTCCTAATAAAGAGGTTTAACTTCAGCCAAACAGATTTCATTAATAGGAAGCAAAGTTAACTGAAACAGCACAAAATAAATAAGCAAGTGAACATTATGCTTACATGGTTATGGGATGTAGCTTGAGTATGTTGGAACAATACACCACCTGCACAACAGCTACTATAGATAAGGGGACAAATTCTATGGAAATGCCACTATTATTATATGAATGAGCAAAGATAAATTTTGGGGGGAGGGGTTCCACTTGAATAGAAATATTTCGACTAGCTAATAGAATTGCGCTGTTTAAAATATCTTGTATGAAATTGATTATATAAACTTGTTTGTATGTGTATCTGGGGTGTTTTACCTGGGAATATGAAAGTGAAAACCTAGTTCTTCCATCAACCCTGGAAGCCTGCAATGTGGATGAATGAGACTAAATTATGAGATTGTCTTCTCAATAACTTGGGTTATTTTATGTATATATTGTTTTATGTTTCAATTTTTATTGTTATTTATGTCTGATTTTTTTAAAAAATATTGTGATATGTTAATTGTTATTCTGCTTCTAAGCTGCCCAGAGTCACTTTTTGTGGCTGTATAAATTTGCTAAATAAATCAAATGTTACTTAGCGTGTCCTCACATATCTGATTAAAGGTAAAGGTAAAGGTTCCCCCGCACATGCGTGCTAGTCGTTTCCGACTCTAGGGGCCGGTGCTCATCTCCGTTTCAAAGCCGAAGAGCCAGCGCTCGTCCGAGGACATCTCCGTGGTCATGTGGCCGGCATGACTAGACGCCAAAGGCGCACGGAACGCTGTTACCTTCCCACCGTAGTGGTCCCTATTTTTCTACTTGCATTTTTACGTGCTTTCGAACTGCTAGGTTGGCAGAAGCTGGGACGAGTAATAGGCGCTCACTCTGTTACGCGGCACTCGGGATTTGACCTGCCAAACTGCCGACCTTCTGATCGACAAGCTCAGTGTCCTAACCCACTGAGCCACCGCGTCCCTTATAGTATCTGATTAAGCCTCCGCAAACTCTTAATAAACTTTTAGAGACTTTTCATCTGTGTCCCAAGAGTAAAGGAACCTTGCCACCCAGATAGCAGAAGAGGCAGGAAGTGCTGTTCCCCCCTCCCCAAGGTATTTCTCCAACAGTAGCCAGTTTACCATCTAATACCAATGGATAGGAAGCTACATGCTTTCTGAATGATCTTCTAATGTATATGAAATGCTATCAACCCCAGCAGGGAACACATTAAGTAGGTTTTCTTACAAGGATTAAGGACCATTTTCTTTTTTATTTCATTTCTTGTCCTGGTGATTTTGCTATATCTCCTAGAAAGTAAAGCAGCATAAAACAGATACTTAATTTTTTCATATTTCTAAATTCCCTTGCCTGTTCTAAAGTTGAATGTGACACAAATCACTTCATTGTGGTCCAGTTCTTAATGAAGTTTTATTCTCCCAGTACTGAAAATGAATTAGAGAAAAAGTAAGCAGGAATATCTGATTATATCTGTGTAAATTTAAGTATGTAAGTATCTGTGAGTATAAGTAGAAAACTTCTTGATTCCCAGGACATGAGTATGGGCAAATCACTATTTTCAAACTTAGGACATCATTAATAGGAATGGTATTCCAGGATTGTTCTGCAACAAACCCAGTCTGCAAAAAGGGATGAAATAATGAATTTAGACAACTAGTTAAATTAACCTGCTTAATATCACCATTAAACCATACGCTTACCAATTATACTTAAAGCTTCTACATTGGCCTGTATAGAATAATCTTGTTATTCTACAAGCCAAGTTTAAACCTGAATTCTCACTAAGCAAAGAGTAGAACAAGAGGGTATTTCAGCACTTATATTCATATATGTGAACAGAATGATGAAATCTAAGCGAGAATTTCACCCTTCAGTATGTTCAGAGAAGCCAACTCCCATATTACTATAAGTAACAACATGTCTACCATTTTATCTGCCTTGAAGTTTCTTGCAAGGAGGTCAAACTAGTAACTATAATGAAATAAAAAGAAGTCAAAGTTTTATCAGCAGATCTAGGAATAGATAGGACAAACATAGCAGATATATCTGATTACGACTCACACCCTAGTCAGTACCTCTTTACTCTCCTACCATTGGGTAGTAGATATAGAAGTATAGCCAGCCACACCAACAGGCTGAAGAACAGTTTCTATCCATGGGCTGTCAGGCTCCTGAATGGGAAATAATTCCATGTATGATAGACTTGCGGGGCCGGCGCGTTGTGCAATTAGCTCACATGGTGTAACAAGATGGTGGGTTTGTTGTCACTGTGAGTTGTGGGGGGGTGCATGAAGGGAGGCTCAGCCAATCTCATTGTACACATGTTGTACTTTGATAATAAAGGTTGATTGATTGCAAGATTCATAAACATTATCTTCCAACTGTCAAATGGCTGGGCAGAATAAGCAACATTACGAATAATGTCCTTAAGCACTCAAGAACTGTCTTAAATTTCACTATATCTGGAAAAGCTACTTTACACGGGACATCTTTAAGATTTTCAAGACCTAAAACATTATGTATGATTAACACATCTCTATTTATTGGATTGACAGAAGACTTAAACTGCAGTCAAATTCCCTTGCAGAACGTTTCCATGTTTCTTACAATTCTGCACATGTACTATTGCAATGCAGTTGGAGTCTGGAATATCTTTGTAGTATACACTATACTACTTTGCACAGGTTTTATTTATTGTTTGATATTTTTATTTAAATTTGTTTTTAAAATTCAGCCCACAATTATCTTCCAGACAGGTTTGTCTCATCCTGAGAAAAAGAAATAGGACATTAAACTGAACTCAAATTGATACATGCAAAAAAAGTGGGAAACTTCAGCAAAAGGTATAACAATATATGTAAGAATTGGCACTAACAGATGTTTGGAGGTTATGGGATCCAACAAAGAGAAGGCAGTGCTGGATTTCGACCATCAAAAGGACATGAGTGTTCTCTCCCCACCCTCTCTACATCCACTGAGAGATTGTCTCCACAAATTATCTGATGAAGATAATTTATTATAGACTCAATTGGTATTGATCAGCAACAGAATAGTTTACTATAATCTTATTACTAAATGATCAATCTTCATATGTATCAAAGGAGATTGCAAAATGTTGCTCAATTTCATTTATACATTCACAGAATTGTGGAAAATTTTGAAAAATCCAGCCTTATGTAATTAAGTTTTTCTTTGAAATCACTGTTTTGTACATTTTTAAAAATAGCTTAAATTTAGTATCTTTTTCTTTAAAAGCACTATTCATTTCTTTCCTCTATACTTTCTAAGAAGTTTTTTAAGGTTGATCATAGAATTATAGTGTTGGAAGCCACCTTAGAAATCATATTTGTTCTTAAACAAAACCACAAATAAATGAACAGAAAATATAGTGACATGTTCCCAACCTGGTATCATGTGACATTATAACATGTGCTTATGATGATAAGAATGGATGAATGACTTTACAGAGCAGTTGGGTGAAGTGGCCCAAGAACTGAATATTTCCTGAGGATTACCATGTAATGCACACTCAGCTGCATTTCGGATTGCTCCACTATTGTGTGACTTTTTACACCTTCTATAAAATGGCATGTAAGATCTAAAACATCAGAGAAACATGGAGAAGAAAGATTATGGAAAGAGTGATCTATGCCAGAACTTTTATCTTCTGCATAATTATATTCTACTCTTCAGTATAAATTCTTAGTGTGGTTAAGGGTAAAACAAAACAATGTACATTAACATAATAGTTTTTCCACTGGTGCCAGAATACAGATACTTCAGCCTGAGACTAGGCCAATGATCTGATCAGGAAATTTTAGTTGGACAATGAATTTCATTTGACTGATTAAATCTGCATGTATTTGCGTACATTTACATGTGCTGACTTGGAAACAAACATATTTCCTATGTCGTGATTATCTTTTTCACATGGAGTTTGCATTTTAATAGACATTTTATAATAACTCATTTTTCCAGTATGAAAAACGCTACTCACCATCTGTAGTTTTACGGATGTGGGCATTAAAAATTTGTAATCCCCCTAACCAAGTTTTGCATATTCAATTATATGCCATTAATTATCCTCCCTCCCTCGTCTTTTTCTTCATCTAAAGAAACAAAAGGCACACAAATTGGAACTCGTTGCAACTCTGTGAAAGCTTCCTCTGCAAATTTCCCGCCTTGCCACCCCCTTCTGCTTGTAGAGCGCACCTTGGTTGCGTGAAATTTGAAAATGATACAGTAACGAGAAGAGACGGGTTTTTTTGGCAGGCAAAAAAAAAGTCCTTTCTGCAGCTTTCCGAATTTTTCATTCAACACTTCTCCGCCCGAATTTATTAAGATCTGGACGGTTCCCAGACCCAAAAAGAAAACAAAATGCCAGAATACGCGGCTAAGGCAGCCGGGCGAACCTGAAGCTGAGAGTTTTGACTCTTCCCCCAGACAAGACAACAATTGGTAACAGCCCCAACTGCCGGCGCCTTTCCCGGTTCTCCTGCTCTCTCCCTCAAAGAGATGGACGGCTTACGGCTCACCAATGTCTGGGCAGGAGACTGAGGGCGCCGGATCCGGGAGGCGCTGGCTACAGTCGGGGCAGAACAGAGTCGGCGGCGGTAGCAGCGGGCAGCTCCTGTCAGCGCACTAGGCAGGGGTCCCTCCCGCAGCAGGCAGGCAGGCAGGCGGCCGGCCCCGCCCAGCCTGGCGTCTCTCCCCCCCCTCCCCGCCCACCCATATCCCGCTCAGGAGGGGTCGGTGGGCAGGAGAGCGGTTCAAAGCTCGGCCCGAAGACGGAGGCAGGAGCAGCGGCGGGAGAAACCCTCCCACCACTACCTCCTCCCGCTCTGTCTCCCACTTCTCTACATCCCCAGCAGCAACTTCCCTGCCGGCTCGCCGCCGCCGCGCTCCTACAATCCCTCACGTTCTCCCGGGCTCTCGGTCGCGCAAGAACCCGAGCGGGGTGTCTCTGGGGACGATGCTCTGGCTCTTGTGCAGCTCCTGGGCGGTGGCTCCCTTGCTCAGTTCTCCAGGGCTAGTCTTTGCCGGCTGGCTGTGGCTGCACCACCTAGGATTCCCCGTGACGCTGGCGTCTTCCTTTCTGACAGGTAAGGACAACAGCAGGGATACTGGGGGAAAGCGGGGAGCAGCACGCGCTTTCCACCCAAGCCTACAAAAGTTGCTCGTAAACAAATTATGCGTGGCATTGATTTTCAGTCCGAGGGGCAACGAGGATGTCTGCACTCATGGAGACAAGGATGTGTAGTAACAGCCGGTTTATGATTGGTAGCGGTTCTCTGCTGTGAATAAATTAATGTTCCAAAAAGGACACACAGTGTTTACTAAGGTTCTCTCTTGATTTATAGAAACCCGGTTATTAAACAGGTATGATCGAAGCCAGCCAACCCGATTTGGAGGCAGTCTTTTTTTAAATGTCAAATGTGCTTTTGGTGCCAAGTACCACGTGAAAGGCCCTGGCGTCACTTGGTGAGCTCTGCCACATGTGCTTGGAGTTCAGAGTGTTCTCCCTTGTGAAGACAGCTACTGTGTATTGTGATCATCAGAGGCTACTTGACTAAAATTGCATTCGGAGGAATGTGCTGCTTTCCTAGCATCCTGAAAACTATTGCCCCTGTAGAGTTGTATGAATTTAAAGATTACTCATTGAAAGTCAGAAAAACTGCACACTATGTTAAGTAGTGTTCTTTTCAACCAGCTGATGGATTTAAGATGCACCCCCCCACACACACACACACAGAGGCACACTGCCCCGAAGCTTATATTTGCCTGATACTTGGTGCAAGACCATTCCAGTTCTAGACAATGTGAAAAGTACAGCTTTGCATTTCCCAAAACAGCAGTTGGTATTTTTTAAAAAAATCTGGGAATGCCTATGTGTACAGTATATATCTTGCTAATCAAATTCATTTACAAAGCGTTTAAAGAGCCTTGTTCATTACATCTGAAGTATTTTGGCAGAGAGAAAGATTAGTATATCATGTTCTTGATCTATTCCAAATTAGGTACAATAGATGCTCACCTGTTCATGTCCATAGAAATATCTTATCTACAGTTTTCCTAAATTATATTTAGAATGTTTGAGTTTTAAAATACAGGGCTAGCAAAGCTTTTGTAGGAACAAAAACTTATCTCATTAGACACATATTTATCATCACTGAATTTAAAAGGTGCTTGTTGGTTATGGAAAAATAATATCTGCTGTGCTTTTGGTGTGTAAATTTTTAGGGCAGGTACTTTGTTCATCTTGAAATAACATTAAGAGTGCTGTAACTTTATCAAACACATATAGTTTTGATGTAAGTAAAGGAATAAGATAACGAATGAAAAGTAACTCTTGCTAATTTCAGTAGGGCCTATTTGCATATGTACATGACTGCAGCATTTGTTGCAGTCTTGTGCACAGCTGTTTTTTCAGCAAAGTGCATATGGCTGCTGGACAGGCATAGTGAGGAAGTAATATTAATGTTTAAAATTTTCCATATAGGTTCTGTTGCAAAATGTGAGAATGAGGGAGAAATTCTACAGATCCCATTTATTACAGACAACCCTTGCATAATGTGCATTTGCTTGGTAAGTGTGAATTTTTCTGATAAGATCAAACGAAAATGTCTGCTGTAATCATATATGGCTTATCATTTTTCTTTGTGCAGTCAGGGTTTATCTCACCTTCTGCACTGACTGAAAAACTTTCCAGCTCCATAATAGAATTATATCCTTGACTTTAACATAGACACACATCTTTCAGCTGACATTGTGAAGGAGCCTGAACGTTTTGCTTGCAGAATATATTTGTGTTTAATGCTTTTTCTTCTACCCTAACCCTACCCTACATAGCATTTATGTTTTTAATCTATAATGAATCTGTGCTGCTAACCAGGAGAATGAAAACGCTGATATTAATCTGAAACTGTACTTATTTCAATCCAATTTCTAAAAAAAGAGAAAAATGTTGTCTTGAAAACTTATCAACAGCTCATGAAGGCAAAATAGTCCTGGTGGGTTGGATGTCCCAATTTGCTTTCAAAATCATCATGGTTGCTTTGGTGCTAGTCATATTGTCACAAAGAGACAATGATGCACACATGATACTTCTGTAAAAATTTTTACACTCTAACGATGACTCTGGCTGTTGTTTGAGAAGTTCAGATTCCTTATTATTTAACAATGAGCCCAGTTTGTATTCAGTAGCAAAGAAAATAATTCTATCTTTCATGGACAATCCTAGTTTCATAACAAAAACACAGACTATGTAGACCAGACACTGTGAATCAGAAAAATTATGATAGTCAGAAAACTTATTTTAAAAAATGGTCATATAGGAAACACAGAAAGTTGCATTTAAAAACTTTGGAAAGTGATTAGATAGGCTTTGGATTTTCTGATTATTTATTTATGGCAATCAAATGATGGTTCTGCACCTATGAGAAAGAGAAACGGGTATTTCAGATTACTGCGACTCTTAAAGTTTTGTTATTAAGATACATAGCTCTGTAATTTATCATTCAATAAAAGAGAAAAGTGATGTAGGTGGGAAAATGAGAATATATTAACAGTGGTTTTGTTTATAGTTATGTTTATACTATAATTATTTCTGCAACAAGCTGTTTAATATGTACGTATGTGTTCTTTACATACTATATTAACAATTAACTTAAATTGTTCATATCAAATCGTGTTTAGTATGTTATTTAGTTTTCCAGCTTTGATTTGTACAAAATAAGGAAATAAGATGTTAACATTTATACTATGTTTACTGCAGAAATCTGATACTAGCTCTATTTTTCTCAATCAAGGTGCTGCTGCTTCTTTATTATTATGAGAGGTTCCCCGCCTTTTAATGTTTTTATAAAGAATCTTCCTCCCAGTAAATTAATCTACTAACTGACTTTCATCCAAAAAATATACTGTTAGGCATTGTGGATATTTATATATGTTCAACACTGGATTGCTTCAGTTGACTTTACTTGCAGTCTAACCGCATATTAAGATCTATTTTCTGGATTTGGGCGGGATCCTTGAAAAGTATGTTGCATCCTTACACCCATAAGGTTGTGAAAGAGGCAAGAAGAACTTTTCTGACTGGAGTCCCAAAACAAGAGTTGAAATAATTGTGAGGTGACTTGCACAGTGCTTTGTTAACCCAGGCCTCTGCCCTTCCCCTTCTTCTAGCCTTTGATTTAGGATCTAATAGAGACCCGTCATGACAACCTTTTTCAATATTTTACTGTAAAGTTTGCATATCCAACATCGCATGCTTACAAAATCAACAGTATAAAGTTAGTTCACCATCAGACTAGGAGAACGCCTATAAGAAGACAATTTCCAAAGAAGTCACTTTGTAAAGAAAAAGTAAACAGTCTTGCTGCACTTTGTATTCCATGAAATCAGACCTTAAGATACTATCAAAGATGCTACATCTAATCATTCGCTTAATTGTGTATCAACTGGGTTGTCAAGAGTTAACTAAAAATGAATGCACAAAAGCAAAGAAAGTGCAACATCTCCCTTTATTTCTGGTTGTGGTTCTCTGCCTAAAAATAAATTATTATTTCCTTGAGCTATAGGAGTTCTGTGTAACAAATTTGGTTCATCTCAATCACCTTGTTTTAAATTAATATAGTCACGTGTTCACCCATAAACAAAATATTAGTGCTTTATCATTTAAATCAAATCATAAACCTATATAAATTCCTAGTCTAGAAATCTGTATTTTAATTTTAATGTTACGCTATCTGGAATTGCTTTACAATAACACTAAAAGGATAAATCAGACATTAATAAATTGTACTTTAACAGACTTAATGTTGATTTTCATCTATAAAATTTAAACCACCACTGAGGTTTTTTGGCACTCTGTTGAATAACCTCTTACCATGTTAATGCAGAAGAGAAGGTGAAAGAGACACATTTTGCAATGTGAATGAATGTTGCAGGTAATGTAGGCTTTATATTTTGCATTACAAAGAAACCGAAGAATGCCTTGCTTTATGTGTGAAAATACTTTAAAGATCATTCTCCCAACTTCTAAGATATTTAACATTTTTCTGATTGTGTCCAGTAGAATATTTATATATACACATGCTTCTTCTGAAGTATAACACCTACAGTACTATAGGTTGAAATTAATTCTTCATTATAGATTGACCATCTGTCAAAATAACTCTGAAATGGATAAAATTAAAAGGCTATATTGTGGTGGGTCATATTTTTAATCCAAAATTACTTAAAACTAACTTATGAAGAAATTACAATTAAAACAGTAATTTCTGAAGATATGTGAATTGTCACATTCCATACTAGACTATGCTGAAATGAGAATGGGTGAAGTTCAGAGTATTGTGGGAAAACCCATCCATTTTACTAACATATATATAAATATTACTATTAATTGGACAATACCATCTTTATAAAATTCTTTAGCAGTGATTTATAGTTTAGTAGAAAATTTCACTAAGCTCTTCAGATTACTACATGAGCACAATTGCATAAAGCCTGTTTAATGTATTTTTGTTCAAATGAAATATTATTAGTACAAGATCATGGGTTTTTTCTAATTTCCTCACAAAAATGCAAAGCAGTGAATAGAAATTTAATCTCTTAGCTCACTTATTCTGATAAAATTGGATCAGAAATTACATACATTGTATTTCCACATTGAAATACAGTGAACAAGTTAACTGAAATGTTGTGAGGTTCAACTTAGTATAGCTAAGACAGAAATGAATTCAAAGAATTTGTTCTTAGTAGAATTATTTAGAAATAAGTATTCAGAGTGCCACAGTGAAAATTCTCAGTTCCTCCTCCTGTTTCTTGTTTGCTTTCCACAATATTTTCTTCTTTGATGTTGCATAGCAATCCATATTTGCTTTCTAATCATTACTTCCTTACAAATTCCTTGTGTGTCCAACCACACTTGGCCAATAAAAATTCTATTCTATTCTATTCTATTCTATTCTATTCTATTCTATTCTATTCTATTCTATTCTATTCTATTCTATTCTATTCTATTCTATTCTATTCTATTCTATTCTATTCTATTCTCAGACGTATTTATCCTAAACACTCATGACATTTCTTAAATTTTGTTGTGTTTGTACAAGGTGGAGGAGAGGACTACTCAACCCATGTTTACAGAAGTGATTTTCACCTTTTATCTTTAGAGTGATCACATGTATTGTGCCCATAGTTCTCACTACGTAAGTGGGTTTATGCAAGCCAAACACACAAAAAGTTTAACAGCAACGTAACACTTGGACAGCATTAGTTTATAGTGAAACATGTTCTAAGTCTTCAGAATTCTAACTACTTGTAAAGGCAGCAGTTTTCTCTAAAGGTATTTTCCTATTCTTCATAGTGATTTATTTTTCATTAGAAATTGCTTTGCCCATGACTTCTGCCATGAGATTTGCAAAACTTTCCCTGTCCCACACAATTGTTATAGTATCACAAATTTATTGAGAATAAATTGTTTCCAAAATACAGCAACCATACCAAAATTATTACAGGTTAGCAGTTCAGTCAGTTTTACAAGGAAGATTAATGCAATATTGTTTGACAGATGATGTTAACTGAATCATTATCATCATCATAAAAAAAAGTGGTGGAACCTTTCAAATCCTGTCCTTTCATTTTCTTCTTTCTCTGGTCTTTGTTGATCTCAGGCAAGAACTGGTTTGGCCAGGATGCTAATGTAATCCATTTCAGTCAGCTCTGCCCAGATCATTTTGGCTCCACTTTCTCAATCCTTAGTTTCCCTCTTCCTCCCACTTTTAGCTTACAGAATCCTTGTCTGTATACTGATCACAGCACATGCCTTAACAGATCACCATAATGATCTTCATTTTAAATTGATCAAACTGACCTTAATGTTGGCTTGAGTTGTTGGATGCCCTCACCTATAGTGTTGGTGGCATGATTATTGCTTCCTTTAATCTTTTAAGTTCTACAAAGTGGTATTATAATAGAACCCCATGGATAGAGCTGATTCCATGAGGCTTCCCCGTGATATCATTGCCTAACCTCCCAATAAGAGGTCATGGCAGGAGGCAGCTTGCCTCACCACATAGTTATTGTGCATGTGTTGTATACTGTAGTGCCTTAACCACTACCATACTGGCTCTTCTTACATATACACAATTAATATTTCTTCTATACACCCATACAGAATTCAGAACTTTGTTGCATATCTCAGATAACTTAGCTGATAATTGAAATTCAATTATTGGGCTTTTTCTTATTGAACTTTAAATAAAAAAACTACATAAACGTGAGCTGCTTTTCATAAAAAGCCTGAGTTTGGATCAGGGTTTGTACATCAGTTTAGGAAACTAGACTTGAGCAAAATTGGCATAAATGAATAGGGCATTACCCAGATAATTCTAGAGACATGTATGTTCATGGAAAATCTAACTATCCAACAGAATCAGTTTCTACATTCAGCTGTCAGACTTCAGATATCCAGGGTCTAATAGAGTGATGGTTATAATTAATTATAATTAATTAATTTCAAATTAACAATCAAAATAAGATATATATATATTTGCTATACAGACTCCTGCAAGTGAGCAGGCCTTAGATTTGGGAGGCTAGGAATGAAATGAAATGTCTGATATTACATAATGTTGTTGAACATAATAAGAAAAGTAGTTTAGGGACTCATTTTGTATGGAAGCTCTATATAACAGTAAAGGAATATAGGAAAAGAAGTATTTTAATGTAAACGCTGGTCTAAGCACAATAAACTACCATATTTAGCTGAGTTTGGTTAAGCCTGGAAATAGATCATATTGCATATTACAGCATTTCATGTAAAATATGCTATGTTTCAGTGTTATCTTTAAAAGCACAAACTTACCACAATGTAGAAGAAAGAAGTGAAATGAGATCCTGTCCATAATTATAGTTTTAAAAACACTTGAGAATCCTCCACAAAAATCAACCTAGGCTGGATTATTATTATTTCTATTATATATTTTTGAGTTTTCAGTGTTGGGGTATGATTATGGCCATGAGGGCTACAGCTTGGGTGGTGATGGGAGAAACCATGTAATTTCATTCCATGTGTCACTGACTACATAAAGCTGGAGCATCTTACCAGATAGCACTAGGATCCAAGAATAACTTTACCATAAGCTGTTTCTGGATTTTACTTTTTAAAATAAAACCAGACATGGAAAATTAAACATGCTATTCAGTGCAATGGGAGATAACAAATGTTTGAATTCATTTGCACAAGATGAGGGTCAGAAAGTGTGTGTGCGTGTGTGCGCGCGCTACTATTTTGTTGTTGTTTCACTCTGAGCATGAATAACAATCCATTGGAATGTTCAAGTTTCAATCCAGGTTCCTGCCGGAAAGGTTGGCATAGGTTTTGAAGAGGTAAAGGATTATGGAAAAACTGAGCAATGTCCCTGAACCACAGCTGGGTTTGATAGTTAAGTAAATACATCAAGCCAAGGGAGGGGGGAGAAATCTGAGGGACACATTTATATTTCAAGATTAGAAGAAATCCCTGCCTTCCTTTTCTTAGGTTCCTCATCTTTAGGCCTACAATGCACCTATGTTGGATTTGTCACCACAGATAGGTGCTCAGTGAGTTGGTATCAAATATTCCGGAGATGCCATGGAAAGATTTCAGTATCTGGACTATGTGAATCAAAAGTGCTTATTGTTCAGTGACAGGGCATTCAGTCATATGAATTCCTCCAACAGCAAAAACTGTTGTAACCTAGGCACAAATTTATTATTTCTATGAGAACTAGGTTTTAGTTAACTTTCAAAAAAAGGGAGTGCTATGATACATTCTTTGACCTGTAGTCATAAATTGAAGAAAAGTTATAACAATCAGTCTTAGGAAAAGAAAGTTAATTTATTATTTTCTAATTCTCACATTGTGGGACATGATGGCTCAGCAGTTAAAGATGCTGAGCTTGTCAGCTGGAAATCTAACAGCCCAGGTTCAAGCCCTGAGTAGTGTGCAATGGGGTGAGCTCCCGTTACTTGCCCCAGCTCCTGCCCACCTACCGTAGCAGTTCTAAAGCAGGCACATGTGAGTAGATAAATAGGTACAGTACCACTTCGGTGGGAAGGTTAGGGTTAGGGTTAGGGTTAGGGTTAGGGACCTTAAGATACTATCTGTGCACCTCGGCATATAGCTATGCTGGCTCCCTCAGCTAAGAAACAGAGATGAGCACTGTCCCCTAGAGTTGGACATGATTGGACAGGGGGAATAGTTACCTTTACCTTTTAATTCTCCCATTAAAACAGTTTCTTCGGTTAACAGAGTTTCAACACAGGTAGATGAGTAGTTTTATTTCTAATCTGTTTGTTGGTTTGTTTGATACAGAAATTTTTGTCTTAGTTCTTCATAATGGTGACGTAACCACTTATCCAAGTCAAAACACCTTGACAGATGGCATCTATCTCAATTTCCACCCCAGCAATTTAAAGTTGCCAAGCACCTGAGCAACCATTACTGTCTTCTCATTCCCAATCTTTTATCATCCCAACCTAGATGTTAACGAAACAAAACTAGTATGAAGCAAAATCTATAATCTGGCCTTGGGACCCTGGGCATTTAGGGATTGAGAAATTGGCACTATGTTGGCATGAGTTTTATTCAGATTGAAAAGATTATTTTGTTAGTTTAAATTTTCATGTCTTTATTGTAATCTGTGATACAGAATTTGGTCTTGCAGTTATAAAAATAATATGAAACTCAGTGTTACAAGAATATATGCTGTCCCTACTTGTATGTTTGTAAGGGATGTATGAGAAAATCTATTATTTTTCAAAATTGACATTAGACCACCCCCACTCCCCCAAAACCCACACTATAACATTAATTACCTTCCCATTCCAAATGCTTTATATTCTTAAATTCTTTGAATACTCTGGACACACTTAATAAACACAAGTATTATTATTGGTCTTGGGCGACTTTAACCTACCGTCCCTGGGAGGATCGTCCGATCTGGCTCGGGAGTTCATGGCTTCCATGGCGGCCATGGACCTGTCGCAAATAATTTCTGGACCGACTCATGAGAGAGGCCACACCCCAGACTTGGTGTTCTTGTCTGGACGGTGGTGCGATGATATCGGTGGGGGTGCCACGACTGTTATGCCCCTGTCATGGACCGATCATCACCTCGTGCGGCTAGACTTCCCCTTTGCCACCCCCCGCCGTGGGTGCGCGGTGCCAACCAGATGGTACCGCCCTAGGCGCCTAATGGACCCTGATAGGTTCCAGGCAGCGCTTGGGGACGCACATGCACTCCCTGCTCACAGCTCGGCGGATGCCTTAGTGGAAGCCTGGGAAAAGGCAGCCACGGAGGCTCTGGACCGAGTTGTACCCTTGCGGCCTCTGACCCGACGCAGATCCCAGCGAGCCCCATGGTTCACCGCGGAGCTCCGGGAGATGAAGCGTCGGAGACGGGGCCTAGAGAGCCGTTGGAGATCCAGTCGATCCGAATCCGACCGATTGCGATTAAGAATCCTCACCAGGTCTTATCTCGCTGCGATAAGGGTGGCAAAATCCAACTACTTTTCCACCCTCATCGCGTCCGCAGATAATCGCCCGGCTGCCTTGTTCAGGGTGACTCGCTCCCTACTGAACCAAGAGGTGAGGGAGGAACCCTTGCAGGGTCGAGCCGAGGAATTCGGTCAATATCTGCTGGATAAAATTGCTCGGATCCGAACCGGCCTGGACTCCAACTGGGCTGAGCTGGAAGAACAAGGCATGGACAGTCTTGTCGACGTCATCTGGGAGGAATTTGATCCTGTGACTCCTAAGGAAGTGGACAGGATTATGAGGAGGTTGAGCTCCTCCACATGCTTACTGGACCCGTGCCCTTCCTGGCTGGCATATGCAGCTCGAGAGGGGACACGAGGCTGGTTCCTGGCGGTCATCTCCGCTTCTCTGAGTGAGGGTCACTTCCCCACCGCCTTGAAGGAGGCGGTGGTGAGACCTCTCCTCAAGAAGCCCACCTTGGACCCATCCTCATTGAATAACTTTCGTCCAGTCTCCAATCTTCGCTTCCTTGCGAAGGTTGTTGAGAGCGTGGTGGCGCACCAACTCCCTCAGATCCTGGATGAAGCGGTTTATCTAGACCCGTACCAATCGGGCTTCAGGCCGGGCTACAGCACGGAGACGGCATTGGTCGCTCTGATAAATGATCTCTGGAGAGCCCGGGACAGGGGCCATTCCTCTGTCCTAGTCTTATTAGACCTCTCGGCGGCTTTCGATACCATCGACCATGGTATCTTACTGCGACGCCTCAGGGGACTGGGAGTGGGAGGCACGGTTCTGCGTTGGTTCTCCTCCTTTCTCCAGGGTCGCTCGCAGTCGGTGTTGGCAGGGGGACAGAGGTCGACCCCGAGGCCTCTCGCTTGCGGAGTCCCTCAGGGGTCGGTCCTCTCGCCTCTCCTGTTCAACATCTACATGAAACCGCTGGGCGAGATCATTCGCAGCTTTGGAGTAGGGTACCATCAGTATGCTGATGACACCCAGCTTTTCATCTCAACTCCAAACAACATCAGTGATGCCCTCGACGTGATGTCCCGCTGCCTGAAAGCGGTCCGGGAATGGATGGGGAGGAACAGGCTTCAACTGAACCCGGACAAGACTGAATGGCTGTACGTACCGGCAAGCCAGGATACTCAGAACATCCCATCCCTTAACATCGGAGACAAGTTACTACCCCCTGTTGATAGGGCCCGCAACCTGGGTGTCCTCCTTGACTCGCAGCTCTCCCTGGAAGATCACATAGGAGCTGTGACCAAGGGGGCCTTCTCCCGGGTTCGACTAGTTCGCCAATTACGGCCTTATCTGGACCTGGATGCCTTACGTACAGTCACCCATGCTCTTGTGACCTCTCGCCTAGACTATTGTAACGCTCTCTACATGGGGCTGCCCTTGAGATCCACTCGGAAGCTTCAACTGGTGCAAAGTGCAGCGGCACGGACACTCTTGGGAGCCTCCCGATACTCCCATATCACACCTCTCCTCCGTGCGCTGCACTGGCTTCCAGTTGCCTTCCGTGTGAAGTTCAAGGTGCTAACAATGACATACAAAGCCCTACATGGCATGGGTCCGGACTACCTACGGGAGCACCTTCTGCCAATGTCAGCACCCCACCGTCCTGTGCGCTCCCACAGAGAGGGCCTCCTCAGGGTGCCACCGCTCAAGGAATGTCGGCTGGTGGCCCCCAGGGGGAGGGCATTCTCAGTGGGTGCGCCAGCCCTCTGGAACAGCTTACCAACCGAAATCCGGATGGCCCCCGACCTCCGCACCTTCCGGCGCGAATTAAAAACTTACCTGTTCCAGCAGTCCGGCCTGGCCTGATAGCTCTAATTGGGGTCCCAGTTTGTATTTTACTATTGTTTTGTTCACTATTGTTCATTCTGTATGCCTACCTTATTCTGTACACCGCCCCGAGTCCCTCGGGAGAAGGGCGGTTTATAAAAACAAACAAATAAATAAATAAATAAATGTGTCATCAGTGAAAACAACAATCTTAGTACATCAGGATCCATTTTTAGTATTTCAGAGTATAATGGGGCCCAGATAAAATAGTATAAATTGAAAGAAATTAATGAAGTATACTTTCATACCCATTTTGTTTGATATAATTTCAAGAGTTGATGTACGTTATCTCATTTTTCCTGAACTGAATTTATTCTCAATTAGATTCCTTTCTTGCTATAAAAAAGTATAAAAATTATTTTGCTAGATCTATCCAGTAGTTACTAATAGCTTTTATTGGGCTCATCCTGAAAGTTTGGATCAGATTCCATCAGAAACAGTGCAGAGTAAAAATAGGACTAGGTATTATGTTCACATGTTACATGTTCAAGGCCACATAATATACAGTATGCCTGAAACAAAACCCTGGGTTAAGTCAGCAGAGAATCTGGATAACAGAATAACAGAGTTGGAAGGGACATTGGAGGTCATCTAGTCCAACCCCCTGTTCAAGCAGTAAACCCTATACCATTTCAGACAAATGGTTTTCCAATCTTTTCTTAAAAGATTTAAAATATTTTATGTTGTCATGTTGATTGATGTATAACTTACTAACTGAACAATAATGATTTAAATTGCTCATAGATTAATAAATTAAGACGTTAGAGCTGATAGCAAGATAAACAAATACCATCTCTGTATCATGATTTAAACTATGTAAGTGGAGTCATGTTAGAGATAATTTCTTCTATTATTAGGAAAGTTTGTCCTTGGAACTGTCACCTGGCTGCGTAATATTAGTGACCTTTGGCTAAAAATAAAATAAAATAAATTTCCACCAAATATTTTGATTCAATTAGATGCTGTTATCACTACTTGAGGTATAATTATGGAACAGTATTTTGTGTGCAGGAGATGTGAAAAGGGTTGGTTCAAGTAAAGTTGTGCTTTTCCAGACTGAACCCTCAATCTTAAATAAGCATGACAAAAATTAAGAACTGAAGACTGCACTGGTAAAGACGTGTCTCTGGAATTGTTGTAACAGAAACAACAGAACTTGCTCATGTACTGTACCATGAATTAACATATGGAAGAAATCAGTGGAAATTGAGGTAGAGCAACTAATAGTTACATGAATAAAAATAGATGGAATGACTGGACTGGTTGGCTTGGTTGAGAAACAGTATTTATGGAACAACTATTTTGTAATTGTTAACAAATTGTGATGAGAAACAGGAAGAAGAGCTATCTATTACTTTTTCCAAATGGATTAAAAAAACACCAGATGATTGAATTCCATTGTGCAAATAGTTGTGTGATACTTTTTATTCTTTCCAACCTGACAGAATAAGGGCCAGTGCCTGTGATCCTTCTATATGTTTGCCAGAAAGATAGCTCACCAAAACTAGAATAGATGGTGGCCAAACTTGGCGTGGAGGAACAAAGGCTGCCAAAATGATTGAGTTCACAAATGAATTAGATCAGAGTGCAGGAAAAAAAATCCAAAGGAAAAAAAAATCCTCCAATGCATTGGAGATAGTTGGGCAATGGCTTGCCTTTTTCCTAGCTACATGCCAGTGGTGGGATTCAGCCGGAGAACTGGTTCACACAGAGAACTGGTTGTTCACATATTTGAATCCCACCACTGCCACATGCCTTAGAGTGGAAAATATGCAGTCTGTTCTGTGCTTTTTTGGGCCGACATGCAGGTAGATGAGTCTGGAGGGGAAAGGAAAAACACATAGCACCTTACTTTGTTACACAGAATCCAGACACTTTATTTGCTATGGTGATTCGGAAGGCTTTCCCTACCTTGTTTCTTGTAATGCAAAGTAGCTACAGGTTACTTCAGGGATGAGAACTCCATACTGGTAGAGAGCTATGCTTTTTAACCTTTTCTGCTATGACTTCATTTCCTACTTTTCTCTCCAGCAGAAAATATACGGGAGCCATTGCTTCTATGAATTAGAGAGAAGCTGGGGATGTTCTTGAATGTGCAGTTGATTAAATTAAAAACAGATCAAATGAGTTCTCCTCAGTCTTCCAGTCCATTTTCTACCTGTTGAGAAATGGTTTGTGAAAGTTTGAAAAGATGAAACCATGTAGAAAAAAAATATTTATTCTTTAGTAGAAGCTAATGAATTAGTGCAATTTCTATGCATTACTAGCAGAATATCTGTTTCTATAAATATCTGCTGCTGTAGAAAGCGTAGATGGATTGTTTAATGGCTTTATTTTTATTACCATGAAATATATGGTGCTTGCAGTGTGGGTGTGTGGCTTTTTATATTACTTCCTAAAGCTAGAGCAATAAGAAAGGATTAAAAATAGGCCTTTTTTCCAAACTCTGAACATCTAAAATTTATGTTGATTTTTTGGAATTACCCAGATATGAAGAAATATTTCTAATACTATCATAGGATTTTACTTTCCTATAAATCCAAATATCTTGACTGATTTGCTCTTTTAATTGAATCTTTCATAATATGGGGTAACATAGAGAATTTGGCATGTTTTTGACACAGACAGTTGGGTTAGGAGTTAATGATTCTAAATATCAGGTAATTATCTTGGAAACAGCTGAAAAATTTGGCATAATCAAAAAGGTACATTTTTATTTTTTTAAGGCCTATACAGTTAAAGTGAATAAACAAGTACAATGGTAATTTATATGTCAACAAATAATTTAAAGGGGAAAATATAACATACAGTAAGTTGCAAATGGTATGTTTGCGTTTTTGGTATGCTTCTGCTTTGTATCAAAACAGGCTTCTTTAATAGGAATGCTGTAAAAGAGAAGATTTAATATCAATACTATGGTTTAAAAGCATGTTGTTGTGCACACACACACACACACACACACACACACAGTTTTTCTTATAAAGTGCTAATATATTTTTTTAATTAAGATCTTGCAATTCTGTTGCAAATGTCTAGTTTTCATGTTATATAAAACTAATATTTTTCATGAAAGTAAAAAGGAAACCAATTCTAAAGCAGTTTATGTTTCAGGTCCTATAAGGCCAATCTTAGATTGTTGAGAATAAACCTGCAGATGTCTTTATTGAGTCCTACATTTTGTCAGACACTTTCAGCGTATCACTTCATGCATTCGGTCAATGTGTGCCAAAACCAGACATTTTTGTTACACCCAGCAGAAACAGTAGGAGAGAAAAGGAATCAGTGAAAAAAAATTGGTTGAACTGATTCCAGTCATAATGTATTAATAAACTCTATCTTTGCTTAATCTATTTTATGTGCTCCACTGCCAAGGGGGAAATGGAACTTTCTGAGAAGATTTTGATGGATTAAGAGTTTTCAAAAATATATTTTTATGCTTTTAAACATAAGATTAGACATTTATTCCCATAAGTAAATCCAAAACCTAAAATCTTGCTTTTAGTTAATGTTTTATAAACTAACAGATAAACGTATGGCTTTATTGAGAATCAATTTTGCATATTCAGTTTCTAATTAGTCTAGCAAAATCAAACTTCTCAAAAGTTTTTATATGATCAGATATTATTATCACTTTGGAATAACAGTAAATTGGCAATCAACTGGTCAAAACTGTTGGAGCTTTACTAGGTCACAAATTAGGAATCAGGGAGCCAGGATCATCTCTTGATTAATTAAGGTGGACATTTATATAAAGGTTATCTAGCACGCATGTGCGGGGGAACCTTTACCTTTACCTTTTATGGCAGCCACCTGGAAATGAGCATTGTAAGCTCAGATTCTACTGGAATAAATATTGGTAGCAAGATTCTTTCTCAGGTTTCATTAACATTATATAAAAGTTGTTAGAGCATGAAACCACAATTTTAGGGATAAGAATAATAATTTAAATTGAATTTAAATATATTAATAATCCTAATAGTTATTCTGTTTGCTAGTAAATCTGTGGTTACTTGAGATTTGGAACATTGTTTTTCTTTTTTTAACGTTTATTACATGGGAAGTATTTTGCAGCTAGACATTTCATAGAAATGAATCAAATAGTCTGGTGGGTTTTGTTGTTGACTTATATGCCAGGCCAAATTGGAAAGAATCATGGTAGTTTATAGTACTGCTACAGAGGTATTATCTAAATTAACAACAACCAGTTCAATCTTAATTGTACTCTGCACTGGTTTTTTCAGGAGAAAGGAGATATCACTGGAATTTATTCCTAGGAAAATTTAAATAGGATTGCAGGTTGACATCTCTTCCACCGGATTTGAGGGAGGATAGTGTTCATATGTATTGACACCCAGACCATTTTCCTTTTCTGTATGACTGCAAGCTTGAATTATACCTCCTTTCCCCATAAGTACACCTACAGTTCTGACTGCCTCTCTGCCCAAGAATCTTAATGGAAAACCAGTTCTACTTCATGGAGCATAAAAATAAGCAAGGGAATTGTGAGCCACCTACTTCACATTTGAATGCCAGCTAGAACTCTATCCATTGGTGAAAAGGAAAATTAGTCTGTTTCTGTAATTCTGAAGGTAAAGGTTTCCCCTGTCCAATTATGTCCAATTCTAGGGGGCCGTGCTGATCTCTGTTTCTTAGCCAAGGAAGCCAGCATTGTCTGAAGACATTTCCATTGTCAGGTAGCCAGTATGTTATACACTGAGGCACATGGAACTTTTTTATCTTCCCAGTGAAGTCGTATCTATTTATCTACTCTTATTTGGGAGTTTTCGAACTGCTAGGTGAGCAGAAGATAGGGCAAGTAATGGGAACTCACCCTGACAAGCTCAGCATCGTTAAGCACTGAACCATCACACCCTTCTGTAACTCAGGTTAGCTTCAAAATCAAGGGCTTACCATCATATCACAGTTGAACAGGAACCAGAAATGGTGCATTGTCTTCCTTAATCAATGTACTGATCAATATATCTTTTCTAAATTAATACATTTTATAAAAAAATTTAAAACAATGGATTTGATGGAAATAGACCAACAGACAAACAGTCCAACTAATAACCCTGTCTTCCATGATTATTTGCTGATTATTTTATTACTTCCATTCATGTAACAATAGTATATTGCAATCCTAGTTTACATAATTATGTAGATTAATTAAAGTTTGTTCAAAAGATAGCATAATACATATAAAGTGCTATTGCCAGCATTTAAGTTCATACACAAAACTGTACTTACGGGAGAAAGTTGGTATGTTCTGCATACAGATTGTAGCTTTGAATTGGGAAGACTATTTATCCCATTGCTATTTGATGAAGATACTGGATACCCAGTGTTGCTGAAGAATAACAGCTTCTAGAAATTAGTCCATGAAGGAAATCATGTGTGTTGAGTACAGTAGGTTTAATTTTGGTGTGCAGCAATGAGATGACTGATGAGCTGTTCTTCATAAAGCTATGGAAGGCTGAGAATTAATGCATAAACTTGTTGGCATTTGAAATTGTGTGGAGAAGGCGAGTTTAACTTTCCAACTCAATCTAGAAGTGAAAGTAATTTAAATATTTATTAAAAAAATAGTTTGTCATGCTACATTGCTTAACCATCTTTTCATCTGAAAAACCCTTCTTCCTTTTCCTAATCCTCCTCCTTCCTCCTTTTAAGTTGTACAGACAATCAGACTTTACCAGACACAGTTTTAATAGCTATACAAAGCTTGTCTTCCAAAGATTCTTACTTTCTTGATAGCTGTGCACTTGGAAATGCCATTCACAATATCATATTTGCCAGTGTATTGGGGTATTTTAAAGAAATGAATGCTGTAGGTGAACATCATAACTGACATGTGAGGTTGATATGGTCAATTTGACCCAATAAGTTTAGGAAACTCCCTCAATCCTAAAAGCTGGAATGTACCGTAAAGTCAATTCTTGCAGACCTGTGTGTATCTTAGGTTTTTCAGGAAAATTATATACTACATTTACAACTTTGTTTACACAGGTCTCCCAGAGTTATTTTCTGTCTTATGTATTGCTTATTACTACGTAGCACAGGCAAGATCACAGAAAAAAATAAAATCAAGCTCAGCTCTTCTGGTTACAAGTACTTTCAAACAACAGTGACTGTGGACCTCTTGTTTAGATAATTTTGTAATAGGAAACAGATTGCTGCTACTTTTTTAAGCAACTTTTTTTTGCTTTTTAAATCTCTTTAAACAGATTTTCACAATTTATACAGAGGTAACAAATAACAGCCCTGATATGTTTTCCGTGGGCTTTGTATCTGTGTTATTATTTTTGTCATGGAACATTTCAATATTTTAAGGTTAGAATGCACAAGAAGCATATAGATGTACAAGAAGAATAATGCCCTGGACAACAAGTAGACCCTGTTTTTAAATGTCCTATCCCCTTCCATTGTAAAACTTCAAGAAGCATGAAAGAAAAGGGAATAAAGTATTTCCTGTGGTTTCCACTGATGTCTATGATATCCTTAAGAATACAGCATCATGAAAATCAATTGTAGATTAGTGATACAGAGGGGTCATACATCTTTAGAAGACCATTTTGTTCAAGAATATAAGCAATAACAGCTATGATTCTAGGCAGACAGATCAGCAGGGGATTTTGCTTGCTTACTTACTTACTTTCCCTTTAATGTGACTTTGTTTTTGTGTTACATAGAACTGAATTTCTTCATGGGATATGACTTGTTGCAAAATAATCTGGGAGGCCCAGTGGGCTTTGTAACCCCTTTTGAAAATGAACAGCTTCAAGGGCTGCTTTGTTCAGAAGTTTGAGTGCAGGCTCTGGCCATGAAGAAACCCAACAAGGTAATATTGTCATAGACTAATTCTCTAGTGTAAAGATGTCTAAGCAGATCTTTGATATGTAGGGAAGATGAAGAGAGGGAGGGAGGGAGGGAGAGAGAGAGAGAGAGAGAGAGAGAGAGAGAGAGAGAGAGAGAGAGAGAGAGAGAGAGAGAGAGAGAGAGAGAGAGAGAGAGAGAGAGAGAGAGATCCCAGTCAAAGCAGCTACAGTCAGTACAATGTTAAGATGAATAAATACCATCATTCAGGTGAAACACAATATTTAATATTGCTGCAAAATATCCCAAATAAAACCTTGTTCTTATTTAACAGATAAAACACTGGCACTCTAGAGAAATTCTGTTCTGTAGTTGAGGAGAATATTTGCATGACTGTTAAGAGTTGGAACTAGCAACCTTGGCTACTTCAGCCATTTTAGTCCACTTTGTTCCTCTGCTTGATGGCACAGTTGTCATCCTATAAGTGTTGTTGGGGATAGACATAAGATATTCTTAGGAGGAGCAACTATTTTATTTTTATGAAACTAGCATTGTATATTTCAATGTAGTTGAGATGTACAAGCATCTGCTTATTAGAATTTTGTAATGTCAACTGGGACTAGTTTGATTCTCTTACTTTAAAAAGGGCCTACTTTATTTTCACACTAGATTTAAGCTACCTCAACAGTTCTTTTTTCAGAGCAATCTTGATGCTTTATTTCTGTGGAAAGTATTTTGAATCACAGAATTCTATGTTCCCTTCATTTTTAATCTTCTTTGGATGAAGTCTCATCCATGATATATCAAATCAATGTAACTTTGCAATGCATTTGTTTTAGTTTAATTTCAAAACATCTTGGTCTGTGGTCAAGCTTGTTGTACAGGCTTATTGTACAATTTATCAAGCTGTAACTTCAAAATGTCCAAAATAGCCACCAAAAATGCAGCTCACATTTAAGAGTTGTCTTAAACTGCTAAAAGAGAAGGCTCACATAGATGGTTGTAACAGTAATAGATGGCTGACAAAACAGTGCAGTTTCTATTGAGGAAATGGAAGGTTAATTTGCTTGGCTGAAACTTGACACAGTTGGAGGGGGGTGAACACTTGGCAAGTTTCAAGTGGAGAGTGGAAGAATAGCAAAAGTATTGGGTGTTGTTGAAAACCTGAATAACTCAGAAACCCAGCAAGCTGGGCAACTAATTAGATATCTATATCTATATCTATATCTATATCTATATCTATATCTATATCTATATCTATATCTATATATCTATAATCTCTCTCTCTCTCTCTCTCTCTCTCTCTCTCTCTCTCTCTCTCTCTCTCTCTGTATGTGTGTGTGTTTTGGTGACTGTCCTGGGTGCCTTGCCAATGACTGCAGTGGGGTTTTTTTTTGGGGGGGGGTAGGGGTGTTGACAATTGCACTATAAGGAAATGAATGTAATAAGATGGAGAAAGGCTCTAAAGGTGGGTTTTTTTAAGTAAATAAACTCAGAAGTTTCCCCAGGAGGACAACTAGAAAACTAATTTGCACCACTGACAAAATAACATTAGGGGAATGCCATTGAAATTAAGAAAATAAAGAAAAGCAGATTATTTTTCACCCTAAAGATGTTCTTAAGTGCAGTTGTTATACATTTCTGGATTTGAAAGGCTTGATATTTTGGAATGTTCCATTTGGTGACTTTTGGCAAATATTTTTCACAGGGATGTTTCTGTGGGAGAACTAAGAGGAGGAAGTATTCTGGACACTGCCTTGACCTCTTGAATTAAAGCTATGGTAGTTATCTGATAGATTAAAAATGAATATTCAGTAATTAAGATATTGTTATATTGATTGACACCCCAATTTTTGGTCAAGAATGTTCTGCTAGATATTGTATCTTAAAATAACATGTTGATAAGAATACATTAGCAAAATTATTGACTCTTTCCTCAGATATTTTTCCATCTGCAAACATACTTAACTCTGAATATGTAGCTTTTTAATTGAGCAGTCTCAACTGTTACTTAAGACCACGCTGATTTGATTTCATGAAGACTGAACTTTTTCAGGAAGCTGAAAAATGCTGGAATAATCCTGACATGTTTCCCCGCTATTCATCTCTTAGTAAGGACCAGTTAGATCAGTTTTACTTCAAACCTTTTTGTTATTTTTACATTTAAAATAGTTTTAATACAAACCTTATTTAATTGGAATGGAATTCAGGTAGTCATGCCGTCTTTATCCACCTGATACAAACCAGACTTTAAAGCTGGTCTCATTGCTTGATTAGTAGGAATTGGAAGCTTAACTGGGGTAATACCCTATTCATAGTTAATCATTGTAAGGCCAGGTTTATTGCATCTAGAGTTAATCATAATCCAGGTGGAAGCAAGGATTTACACTAGAACAGCTGTCCTCTTTCTGTAGTAGATATTGTACCTGGATTTATCCTGTGTTTAATTTAGTTTAACTAAAGCTTCTCTGTATAAATTTGTGTGCACATGTATACAGTCAAGATTGACTGCTTAAAGCAAATTCAGCCTAATGTCACAGACTACATTAACATAACTTTGTTTTAACAGGGAAATGGATCCATATATCTATGTACATACATCCGTTTCTCTTGCCCACCCAGTGTATGCGTACACACAAATTCAAGTACATACTACCTTTGCTTAATTCGACTGTACCAGAGCAGTTCCCTGCTGACAGAAAAACTCAGATGTGCAACTGAGCACAAGAGAAAATTTGTTTAAGCATCAGTCACACTGCAGGAAGTGATTGTTTGGCCTTTAGGGAGTGGTGTGAACTGCTTATACAACTTGGTGGCAGGATGAGAATTTGCAATGAAATGGAAGGTCTTTGTGCAGGCCTAAACCTTTGCTTTTATTAATGTCTCCTTTGGGTCAAAGTGGAATGCCAAAGGGAATAATTGATGTTGGCAGAGATTCCTTGTAGACAGATCTGTAATACCAAGCACCGTTACCTAGTATCAACAGTGCCCTGCTGGTCTGAATATTGTGGTCCTTTCAACCTGCAAGATTCAGGGCTTACTTTCAAATTCGTATAGGAGGGCTTTTGGAATCACTCCAGCAGAGATGTAAAAATGAAAAGAAAATGTGACTGGGTGTATTTAATATACCTACCATACAGAACATCTGAAACTGGGTCTAATTGAGTCTAATTTTCATCTGAGTAGGTCTTGGTGGGGAAAGATGTTTAATGAAGCATTATGGCAAATGCTTCTGCATATTTATGATTCTGGTTCATTTTGATGAAAAAGAAATTGCTTTTGAGGAACAAAGAAAGAAAAGCAATTTTGGGAAAGCAAATTATGGATAGGCATGGAGTTTTTTCAGCACTTGGTTTAGCTATGAGATGGCTAAAAGGAGCGAGTGTTCTATCTTTCTTTATGCAATCATCTTAACAAAAGCCCGAAGTCTTTCTACATCCTTAGTTAAACCTAGTTAAGAGAAAATTTGGGGAATTCTTGCAGTGAAATGTTTTTAGATCAGAAAATGTGGGCATCTAAAGAGGCTGCAGAATAATGGAAGAGAAAGTAATAGAAAAACAGTATCAAAGTAGGAGTTTAAATCTGTTAAAAGAAGTTATAAAACTTGTTAGAATGGAATAGGAAAACAAAACCCCTTTTTCTAAGAACGTTTGTGAGAAATTCAAATATTAAAATTCAGCACAGTATTATTTAAACAAGACCAGAAACTTATGTATGCACATATTCATAGCTTCCATTCATAAAGTCTATGCGTATTTAAAGCCATAATGTATAAGAACACACAGACAAGCCCAGGTTCATTCCAAGTGTTTTATGTTTAATATATATGGGATAAGAGGTTGGGACATGAGGAAAGCCTTACTATTATTTTTGTATCCTATGGGAATTGACCCAGCATACTCTTTGTAACTTTATAGAATATGAAGATATACTATAACAGGATAGGCTTATGTTTTTAGATTTATTAAGGATGTACAGGATAGCTTATTTTAAAAAGATTACAAATGCATTGCAAAAATTCACAAATGCAATGCAGAATTGTTGCAAACATAATCAGAATGGGATATTGGAAGTGAAGAATGTATTTTGGGGATATCTTCAGGATTCATAGCTTGTTTCCCATCTGTACCTGAAAATCAAACTTTAGTTTGACAAGATAGCAACAGGGTATTCCATAGGGATTCCCATATTCCCAAAGAGATTATCTCCTCTTCCAAAAAACTGAAGAAATATATTGATTCTTTTGTTCTCTCTTTTTCTTAGCTGAATTGAAATAGGACCTATTTAATAGGGAGTCCTGTAAGAATCTTTGTCTGTCTGTCTGTCTGTCTGCTTTTCTCTCTCTGTGTGTATTCATGTTGATATTTTACTCTTTTGTGCCGTATGAATCAGGAATTTTTAATGTTGATATGATTTGTCATTTATAGTGGAGGTTTAAAATAGAGTTGTTGCTCTAGTTCAGGAATTAATATAAACTGTTGCTGAAGAGGGACTTCAGTATAGATAACAATTAAATCAAGTTTTTGTTTGGATTGTCTTTCTTATGAATGAACTGGTTTAAACTGTATTTTTCCCCAGAAAAGGAAATTTTAAGTTCAGTCATTTGCAGTTGATAAAACATGTGAAGCTGTAAAGAAGTGATCAGAGTTCTCTTAATCATTGTAGACAACAAAGTCAGCTTTCAGTTTCCAACATTTTGTGATATTCTAGGTCTAGGTCTAGGACCACACTAGCATAATCATGAAATTAAATAAAAGGGTGAAAATGTGTAGATGTACCTGAGCTTAGTTTTCAGGAACTTATGCAATGTCTACGGAATGATTGTGCAGTGAAACAATTGCTGAGAGAAGACAAGACAGCTAACAGGACTATGAAGTTGGGTTAATATTTACCATATGCCACCAATACTCCTAAATACACTTCTTTTTTAAAGCAATACTAATCATGAATAAAAATGACTCCCATTTGTTCCAATGGGGAAAGGAAAGGCCTGGTTTAAACTTGCTTCTACTGAATAGTGAAATCAAGTTGCGCTGATTTTGTCTTTTCGTGCACAAAGCACAGATTATGTGTTACACTGCTGTTATGGAATCTGTTTTACAGTTTATCAAAAGGGCTTTCTTCTCTGAAAGAGGCTCCTATTTTTCTACCTCATTCTCAGAGTGCTTTAGTATTTCTTTGAGTGATATATTTAAGCTTACTTTATTATAGGAGAGAAAGGAAGTTACTTCTGTGGATACTATTTTATATTAAACAGTTACAAGTTTACATTATTACTCTTTAGCCTCCCTGGCTGCCTCTACTTCCTAAAACAAGCAGCCCTTGATATCTTTTTTGATATATAACTAAAATGTGGACAGCAAAGCGACCAGGTTACTTGGAGGATCATCTCTCCCCATTTATTTCTGCCCTTCCAAGCCTAGCTGTCAAACCCTGGATTCTATCAACCAACAAATGCTACATTTTTTTTTACTCAGCTGCTTTGATTTTAATTTTTGTATTTGTGATAGGATTTATTTTTAATTTATTTTAAGATAGTTCACTGCTTTAGAGTCGCTTGTTGAGATGGGCAGCCACACAATTTGAATGAATGGATAAAAAAACTGTAGCCTGTTACAGAAAAATAGAACTGTCATGTATACTTCTTCTAACACAGAAGTCCCCAACCTTTTGCACACCAGGTACCAGTTACGCGGAGAGAGGTTTATCTGCGGACCTGAGGGGGCGTGGTTTTGTGTGCAGACTGCATTCCGCAGATGGGGCTTTGCTTGTTTGTGCAGACCGGTTGCTGGCATGCTGCGGCCCGATACTCATCCACGGATATGGGGTTGGGGACCCCTGTTCTAACAAACAAAAAACAAAAAAAGCAATCAGACAAAAAAGTTCAGGAATTACTCATGAGAGTTTCATCAACATATTTCTTTGAAACAAACACTGAAAGCAAACTATGTTTAATTTGACTGAATTAGAACAAATATAAAAAATTAGGAAAATAGAAATACATTGCACTCTTATTATGCTTTCCCAACAGCTTTTGCAGCAATAACTTTCATATTCTTAGTTTCCTAAATTGTATACTTTTTTCTAGATGTTTATGTTGTATTTTTATTTGTGATCTTCTCGTGGCTGAACTTTTGAGAGAATTATAAAATAAAGGTAGTCTTCAACTTACAACAGCTCATTTAGTGATCATTCAAAATTACAACATCACTGAAAAAAGTGACTTATGACCATTTTTCACACTTACAACCATTACACCATCCACATGGTCACATGATCAAAATTCAGATGCTTGACAACTGACTCATATTCATGATGGTTGCAATGTCCTGGTGTAATGTAGTCACCTTTTACAATTGTCTGACAAGCAAAGTCAATGAGGGAAGCCACAATCACTTAACAATTGTGTTACTAATTTAACAACTACAGTGATTCACTGAACAACCCGCAGCAAGAAAGATTGTAAAATGGGGCAAAACTCACTTAACAAATGTCTCACTTAGCAAACAAAATTTTAGGCTTAATTATGGGCAGCAGTCAAGAACTACCTATATTCAAGGATTTGTTAAAAAAAGGGTACTCAGTAATAGCTGATTGAAAACAGATTCATGAGAAGACAGGAAGACAGTTTAGGATAAATGTTAAAATACATCCAGCAATAGGAAGACCGCAAAAGTATAGATGGCAAATATAGGAAGCAATAAGATAATTAAACAAGGGGATAAACAGATAATATCATATGGGGTTTATAGATTTAAGGCAGGCAGATGGCTCTTTGGTATCTTTCCACTGTGAGATCATATGTCCCAAGAGCACAGCACTCTGAATAACTGCACTAGAAAATTCTGCAAGATCTTGCATGATATTGCTAATTGCTTATGAAATGTCATCTTTTGTGGGAATTAAGCACATACTTTGAAGGTCTTCAAAAGTATGTGAAACACATCATTTAAACTGGCACTTCTTTTAAACTGTAATATAAGTGTAGATCAGTGTTATTTATCCATTTAATACAGGTAAGTTTTAAAACATGTTTATAATATAGGATGAATCCTGAATTCTTGTCAGAGAAAGAGACGTATTATCATTTTGCAGTGGTGTTAGCCATGTGAGAAACATCATTTTTCACTTTCATTTTTCTTGGGAAGTTCTCTCATATTGTTTACAATTAAAAGAATTGGTCCCAAAGGCTTTATTTGTTTATTTTAAGACAATCCTGTTACCATTTTATAATTGTCCCCTTTATTTAAGAAGATTTAACGAAGCAAAAATCAGACACAAATGAATCAGTTAAAATAATTGCCACATGAGAGCCCAGTTTGATGTTGTGGCATCACAGATGTAGGAAGATAGGCCTCCATCTTCTACATTCGATTTTGCCCCACCGGGGACCCTAAACAGGGTTGAAAGTCACCCTAGAGAGGCGACAAAGAAGGAGGGGACCATTGTTGATCATGGTGGTGGTCCTTCTGTTTGATCCGAGGAAGCCTTCCAAACCGGTGGGGAAAGACTGGCTACATTCATGTGGCCAGTCAGAAGCTGCTGACAACAGAAGAAAATAAGCACTAACGAGCAACTTTTGAGCAACGTGGATTGAACTGGGTGAGGCCCTATCCTCTCTTTATGACTGTAAGACTTTTTCCTGGAAAAACTGCCCAAAGCAAAGAATCCTCCCCGAGTGGAGAGGGAAGGGGAGTTTCTGCCCCATTCCCTCAGGAAAAGAAAAGCAGTGAATTAATTGCCTGGAGGAAAACAGAGAATACATATACACACACACACACACACACACACACACACACAAACACACAAACACACACACACACTTGAAATTTGGAGACTAAAAGTACTTTTGAGGGTTTTTTTTTAAAAAGAGACTTGAAAAGCTTGTAATATAAGTTTGGACTTAAAAACTGGAAGATGGCATCAATGACATCTAGTGATGATCCACAGCACTACAATTTATTATGCTTAAGGGAAATTTGACTTGAAGCCCAGACTCAGATAAGACTTTTGTTGTCCTTGGAAACTTTCACTTTTCTAGACTGCAGCTAAGAAAAGGGGGGAAAAAACTTGGGCTGCTTATCTGTATTGCAGAAATGATAAACTATTTTGAAAGTGGTCTGCCGTGACCACAAATATAAATACTAACTGACTTTTAGAGCTGTGTCATGGAGCTATTTATCTGTAGAAGAAACATGCATTATGGATTGAGATGATGGAATACTTTGGATTATAAAACTTTGACTGATGAACAACTTTTAATTTTTTAAATCCCTAAATAGATTGGACTACAGAGACCACATAGAAAAACAAAATGGATCTTCCATCTTCAGCTTTAAATGGTAAAAAACCCAACTCTAACACTTATCTCCAAAATCCCTAGCTTGACATATCAACAAGGAAATGTTGACAAATCTCAGAAAGAAATTCTTTCTATGTTAAAATCAATACAAGAGACAATTGCCTTAGCTCATGATGAGACTAAAAATAACACAAAGGAGATAAAAGAACAATTTTCTAATCTAAATCCACAAATTCAGAAAATGACTATAAAGAAGGAATAATAATCCAGAAAATAGAAGAAAAATTGGAGGAAGCAGATCCAAAGATGGAGGACCTAAAGGAAGGAATTAAACAGATTCAGACAAATAAAGAATTAGAATACGTAGCGATAATACTGGAAATGGAAAAGATGTCTTAGTGTCAAGATCTCAGAACACTCTTGAGGATAAGGAAGAAGAGCCGATTGAATGGAAGATAAAGCTGTAGAAGAATTGTGGGAAATTGGAGAAGGAGGGAGGCTATTTAATGAATATCAATGGGTTGAGCGTTCTTCCAAAAATACCTTAACCAAATTGTCTTACTTATTCCAAGCAATATACATAAAAATAGAGGAAGAACTACTTGATGATTCAAATGCACTGACTTGGAATGTTAGTTGGCAAAGGAAGAAAGCTAGAGTAAGACTGAAGAAAATAGAGGGCCTGACGCATTATATGGGATATTATATTATTAAAGAGATGTTTGAAGATGGCTAAGAGAACAGATAATTGTTAGAAATAGAAGTGTTATTAGAAATAGAAAAATAGGATTTATAACTAGAATTTTATTTTTTGGTATGAGAAGGGAAGTGTGAAAATGCTAAGAGGGTTTGAACAAGGGAAGCCTTTGATTGCCCAAATATAATTTATTATGAGAAAATTATAAGCCATAGAGACACTTGGACACTGATGGGAAATCAAAATTTTTAAAAAGCGGGGAAAACAGGATATTGATTGAACAAGTGGATATTAAGTGCAAATGCAATTTAGATATGTTTTGTTAGAAAAGATATTTTAAATTGACATTACTGATATTATATATAATTTTAGAAAAATGTAACAAAGATGCTGATATTCACTCGTATATGTATTAACAGCAATAAGAATTGTATTTGCCCAATATGGAAAATGTATACCAGATCAAGTGGCTGCCCCATACACTTTAGGGAGAAGAGGTATGGGTCCTTTTGGCTATGCATTGACTATTGGGGACTGTGTGTGTGGAAAACTTTACCCAGTCCCCCTCATGAAGGACATGCTGGTCCATTTAGCCAAAGGAAAAGTCTTCACCAAGTTGGATTTGCATGAGGCATACAACTGAGAATCAAAGCAGGGAATGAGTGGAAAATGTCTTTTAATTACCCCTTAGGATGCTTCCAGTTTTGGATCGTCCCTTTTGGACTGCAAGGGGCCCCTGCTGTGTTTATCCAGCTAATGGAAGTGCTGCATGAACATAGTTTATAGTTTATTATATTTGTATACCGCCCTTCTCCCGAAGGACTCAGGGCGGTGAACAGGGCACATATAAAATACAAGGTACAAAAGTTAAAAAAAGAATTAAATACAAAGCCCAAGCTAAAACAATAAATAATAATGTAAAAAACCACAATAAAAAACCCCAACACATCCCCCATCAGGTCAGGCCGGCTTGTTCAAATAAATAGGTCTTCAGATCGCGTCGGAAGGAGCGAAGGTTGGGTGCCGTCCGGAGCTCAACCGGCAAACGATTCCATAAGTCTGGGGCGTCCACAGAGAAGGCCCTCCCCCTGGGGGCCACCAGACAACATTCTCTGACTGGTGGCACCCTGAGGAGGCCCTCTCTGTGGGAACGCACAGGGCGGAGGGAAGTTGACACCGGCAGCAGGTGATCCCCGAGGTACTCCGGACCCATGCCATGTAGGGCCTTGAAAACCATTACCAAAACCTTGAATCTCACTCGGAAGACAACTGGCAGCCATCTGTATAAGGGAGTGTTAATTTACCTGGATGACATTTTAATCTATACTGAGACCATGGCAGAACACATAAAACTAGTCAGAACTGTGCTCAAGAAGCTTCAAGCAGCCAAACTATATGCCAAGCTGTCCAAATGCGATTCCACTAGGGTAAAATTGACTATCTGGGCTACTGCATCTCCCACAAGAGGCTACAGATGGACCCTGAAAAGATGTGGGTAGTGCTAGAGTGAGTTCCTCCCTGCATCCAGAAGCAATTACAAAGCTTCCTGGGATTTGCGAACTGTTGCTACCAGTTCATCTCCTTGTTTGCCCAGATAGCCCTCCCCATCACCAACCTGCTAAAGACAAAAGGGGAAGAGAAATTGAAACTGAGCTATCTGCTTAAATAGGCTATGAAATGCCAGGCTGCATTCAAAAAGCTTCAGCACTTGTTTGCAGCAGAACTGGTGCTCAAACACTCAGACCCAAATGCCCCCTTCAGGCTGATGCCAGGGATGTCACATTGGGCACAGTGCTTTTACAGGAAAACGAGCAAGAGGTCCTACAGCCCTGCGCTTACACTTCTACAAAGCTAAATGAGACAGGAGAGATAGGCAGACTGTGAGAACAAGGCCCGTTTGAAGTATGGACTGATCATAAAAATTTAGAAGCCTTAAATGCAGACCCCCTGGAGATTATCACTGAACCAGGCTCACTGGGCCCAGTACTTTAACCGATTCAACTTTATGTTAATGTACCTCCCAGGGAGGAGGAACATTCTAGGAGATGCTTTATTCAGGCTGCCACAATACAATAGTTCAAAGCCAGAAGTGATTAAACTGGTCATCCCTTCCAGGCAACTGGCGGCCCCGGTCACCACCTGGGGACAAGCCAAAATGAAAACCCAACTAGCTGATGATTTAAAGCAAGGGTGTCAAACTGCTGACCCATGGGCCGGATGCGTCACAACAAAACCGCGCCCACCCCATTGCTGGCAATGGGGGAAAAGTTCCGATATGTCACATGATGTCGCGAGTTTGACATGTCTGATTTAAAGGTGCCCTAAAGGCAGCTTTGGAGAAGGATGAATGGTTCCAAAGGCACAAGGGAGAATATACAGTACAAGATGGTCTAGCTTGGGTGGGAGCTAAGCTATATGTCCCACAAAGCCAACAATTAATGGTCCTACAAATGATTCAAAAGTGGCAGAGCACTTTTCTGACAAATTCTTCCCTTTAGTTATTGATTCTGTTTAAATGTATGATTGGGAGAAATGAAGAGAAATGAAGATTCAGATTTACTCATTTTAAAACTGACTTTTCCCGATTTCACTGCCTACCTTCTTTATCTGCTGCCAAATGTGATGGAAAAAGATCAGTGTAACTAGATTTGTGCCACTAGTTAAAAATAGCATTTGGGTAGATGTGGTGATATTAAGAAAAATCAATTTTTCTTTATTTTATAAGGCTTTTTTTTCTTTATACCCTTACAATCCATATGGAGCATTGGAAAGCTGCCTTTTATTATGCCAGGCTATAATAGATGGATCATGATTTAATATGAGAAAATAGCAGAAAAGTGGGGTGGATAGAATACAAAGAAAAAATTTCTGCCTCTGTATCACATTTTACGATTTATGACATTTCTGAAGATACAGCCTACATGGTATGAATCATGTTAGACCATAACATTTTTTCAAAGGATATTATTCTGGAACAGTTTAGGGATCCTATCTAGCTGGAGCAGAAAATGGGCATAACTCTAAAGGTTTCTATGGAATTACACATGCTTGTTTAGTGGATGAATATTCAGCAGCTCTTTTGAAATACTAGAATAGGTAATGCAATATCTTTTTTGAGCCAGCATTCTGTTGGCAGAAAGTCATACAAGTTTTCAACCTGTATAGATCTCTTCATGAGGCAGATACAGAAAATAGAGAGGGTTTTTGTTTGTTTGTGTATTAATGCTCAATTAAATTTGGAACATTGACAAATTTTGGCTGGATAGAACAGGAGCATAATGTTGCATGACCGCACTTTGAATACTACAACACTTTTCCTTGTGTTGGAAGCATTCAAATTTAGCACCAGTAATTTGGTGGAAAGTGTGGACTGGCCTCAATTAATTCATCCCTTCGGTAATTACATCCCTTAGGTAATTACATCCCTTGGGTAATTACAGTGAACTTTGGGCAGTTTAAGAATACATTTATAAAAGAAATGGTAGATCATAAGAGTTGCAAAGAAAGGAATAAAAAGGAGACAGTTCTAAATAATTTGTTTTTTCATGTAAGTCTAAATGCATAGCTGTAAGGAATCTTCAAGGGTAGTGATTGAGTCCTTAAGCCATCATTAAGTGTACATTGGGAGAATCCAGTTCATAACAAAGGCCTGGCTTACGGAATATGGTTGCATAAACATGACCATCTGTTGGCTACAAACTGTGACATCAGTGGTGCTGAAATTTATAACACAGAAATACAGGTGAAACTCAAAAAATTAGAATATCGTGCAAAAGTTCATTTATTTCAGTAATGCAACTTAAAAGGGGAAACTAATATATGAGATATACTCATTACATGCAAAGCATATTCTAATTTTTTGAGTTTCACCTGTATCTTTACACAGATGCATTTAATGCAGTGTGGCAGCTTGCAGACTGCAGGTCTGGACATCCCTCCACCTTTTTTTGGTGTGGGTGGGAATGAATATTTAGAATCTCCCAAAGATGGTTCAGTTTCCTCTTAATTCTTAACAGAAATTGCAATGTATAATATGCTCCAGATTTATGATAATAGGAAACTCCTTTAATGAAAAATGAGTAGAAATCAAGCCAAAAATATCATACTTGCCTCCTTAGGTGATGTTATAATTTTTAAAAGATGGTGGGTATTGCTAATTAACAGAAGATATATTGATCAATTCTGGAAGAAACCTCTACCTTAATTCTCATTCTATTTTTTAATCAAAAGTCTAAATTTTTGTAATACCAAAATGTTCTAATTATAAAAGAACCCTAACTACATCTGATGAAGGAATGACAGTAATGAATGATTTAAATGATTTTTATGTATTATACCAACCAACTATCCATACTAATGGTTTATAACTGCTCTGCATAGCAAAAAGGCAAAATTCTCAAGTTGCTCAAGTATTTTCAACCATTAGCCATTGTCTTGGAAGTGTTAAATAGCTAAATATCCAAAATTATTTGAATTTTGAATTCTAGCATTTATAGCAGGGATAAAGAGATTCAGGTGAGGCTAAATATTTATATATGGTTTAAACCTCTGCTAAGACCCTGCCTTTATTAAATGTTCTCCATGGTCAGATGAGGCAATGAGACTTTAGCAGCGAAAATGTGATGTAAGCACCAAAATAGAACAGTTGCACTGATAGGAAATTATTATGAAGTATGAAGTAAAATTTGACCTTGTATCAATCATTTATACCTAGAAACATTGAGGGTGCCGTGACAAAAAATTACGTTGTCAAAATCAGGAATGTTTATAAATTTAAATTTAAAAATGTCTCTGAAGCTGAATCCAGAAAGGGTAAGAACAGAACAATCAATAGATTGGCTCTGGATAATGAAACAAATGTCATGGTTCCAAGAGATGAAACTCTTCAAAAGAACTTCGAGGCATTGTTTACCTTAAAGAATCTTTTATTGGAGAAGCATAATATCGGCACTACATATTTGAAGCCAAAAATTGAATTTCCCTCCCCTTGGCACAAAGTAGCAAAGTAAAGTAACAAAGTAACAATTCCCTCTTCTAACTAACAGTCATGAATCACATTCCTCGATTAGCTTGAAACGCGGGCTCTCTCCACAGCTCTCCAGCCCACCAAATCGTTGTCAACTCTAGGCTCAATAACCTTGAATTCCCACAACTTGAAATTGTTGTTCTGACTAACTGGACTCTCATCCATATCCACCCACCCAGCATCAATCAACTCTAAAAGCAAAGGAGAAGAATGAATGCATTTTCATCTCTTGTCAAAGCAATAATACCTGATGTTAGCAGCATTGACAACAAACTTGAAGGTTGATTCCTGTTATTTGAACAAAACAAAAGTAACAGTAACAATAACAACAACAACAACAACAATAACAACAACAACAACAACAACAACAATAATAATAATAATAATAATAATAATAATAATAATAATAATAATAATAATAATTATTTGGAAGGGACCTTGGAGGTCATCTAGTCCATGGGTAGGCAAACTTGGCTCTTTTCTGACTCGTGGACTTCTTTTCCAGAATCTTCCCAGGTATTGAGGTCAGGCTGATAGGTCTGTAGTTTCCTGGATCTATTTTTTTCCCATTTTTTGAAGATGGGAGCTACATCAGCTCTCTTCCAGTCCTCTGGTAGTTCCCCAGTGCTCCAGGATCTTTGAAAAATATAGTTCAGTGGTTCTGAGATCATGTCAGTTCTTTGAGAACCTTGGGGTGTAATCCATCTGGTCCTGGTGATTTGAACTCATCTAGGCTGGATAGGTGCCTATCTTAACTTGTGTTTCTATTCTGTTTTTTATGGCACTGTTTTTGCTAGGTTGGACTGTTTTTCCCCCTTTGTGTAAAGACAGATGCAAAAAACGAGTTAAATAGTTCTGCTTTCTCCCTGTTGCTTGTCACCTTCTTGCCACTTTCCGTCACTAATGGACCAATCATTTCCTTAATTTTTTTCTTGTTTTTTATATGTTGAAAGAAGCTTTTTTTGTTATTTTTGACTTTGGTGGCAAGCCTTAGTTCGTTTTGAGCCTTAGCTTCCCTCACTTCATCTTTGCAGGCTCGAGCTATTTACTGATATTCTGCCTTAGTTATGTGCCCCTGTTTCCACTTCTTATACTTGTCCTTTTTATCTTTCAATTTATCAGAGAGTTCTTTATGCAGCCATGCTGGTTTCTTTTGAGAGCTGTTATTTTTCTTCTTTGTTGGTATTGTGCTAGACTGGGCCTTTATTATCTCACTTTTCAAAATTTCCCAAGCTTCTTGAGTTGTTTTCCCCTTTAGGATTCTCATCCATGGAATTCTTCCCAAGGTCTCTCTAAGTTTATTGAAATTAGCTCTTTTAAAGTCCAAGACTCTAGTTTGATTGTGTTCTATTGCTTGTGCTTCCAGAATGTTGAATTCCAATATTGCATGATTACTTCCCCCCCCCAAGGTTCCTGTGGCTTCGGCACCTTCTATCATTTCATCTCTGTTAGTGAGAATTAAATCCAATATGGCTAATCCCCTAGTTCCCTTCTCTACTTTTTGGGAGAGAAAGTTGTCTGCTAGGTTTGTCAGGAATCTGTTTGATCTTCCACTTGGTGCAGAGTTTGTCTCCCAGTTGATATCAGGGTAATTAAAGTCCCCCATTACTATTGTGATGTGCTTCCTACATACCTTAGTTAGCTGACTAGCAAAAAGTTCACCTATTTCCTCTGCTTGGTTGGGTGGCCTATAGTATACACCTATGGCAATGCCATTCCCCCCCTTTTTATACTGACCCAAATGGATTCAAGTTTACAGTTTTCATCATTGTTGTGCTCTATTTCTGTAGAGATAAAGTTATTTCTTATATATAGAGCAACTCCACCTCCTCATTTGTTTAATCTGTTTCTCTTAAATAATTTAAATCCCTCTAGCTGTGTGTTCCATTTGTGGGTTTCGTCCCACCATGTTTCCGTAATGGCAACAATATCATATCCGCCCTCATTTACTTGAATTTCTAGTTCACCCTGCTTACTGTTCATACTCTGTGCATTGGTGTATAGACATTTGGGTCCTTTATGACTGACCCTGCGTTTACTTGCTACGTAACTTGTGTGGTGCCTGAGTTCCCCTATTTTCTTAGATTGCCGGGGACAGTGATGTTCTGTATCAACTAACTCACTGTCCCCGTTGTTTAGTTTAAATATTCCTCCAGAAAAGCTGTGAATTTATTGCCAAGTAACTGAGTCCCTTTCTTGGATGGATGCAAACCATCTCTTTTGTAGATTTTTTCATTGGACCAGCTACAGACATCGTGACTAATATAACCAAAGCCTTCTCCTTTACACCACTCCTTTAGCCACGTATTAAATTCTGCTATACGCTGCTTAGTTCCTGCCCCAAGCTCTGGAAATCATTCTTCACACAGAGTACATCCTTTTGGGACAGATCGTTAGTGCCAAGATGTACAATAGCATCCACATCACAGTCATTGCTGGCATTGTTGACTATTTTGAAAATACGCTTCTTGTCCCTACTGGCAGTAGCACCTGGAAGACACCTGACCTCTTTTGAAACCTCTGTATCCTTTCCTAAATTTACATCCCTTATAATTGAATCACCAACCAGAAGGTGGCTTCTCTTTTTGGGTACCTTTCTTTTCTTGCATGACTGATGTGTAATACCTGATACGCACTTCTCCGTGTCAAAAACAAGTTTATCTTGGACCATGGTCCCCTGCTTATTTGAGTTATCATCACAATTTCCTTGACCTGTTTCCTTAATGTCCCTAGTAAGGTCAGCAAGGGCACTGTATCTGTTATGCAGGGACACAGCGAAAGCTTTGGGTTTATGGTTCACAGCTCTCACCCTGCCAGATCCCATGGTTGTCCACACTGCCCTTCTCCTGCAGGATCTTTGCAGTAGAGGGGGCTGATAGCGCGGAGGCTCAGTTAGAGTAAAAGGGCTGAACTGAACTAATTTCTGCCTGAAGAGCACAGATTACAGACCCTAGATAAATAATCTGTCCTTGTAGACTAGTGATTTGTGTACAGATAGGACAGTTTCCCAGTTTGAAAAGAGTGCTGCAAAAGACAGCTGCAAAACAAGTGTTGCACTGAAGTAAGCCAGACATACTGAAATGAAAGGAATCTCAGATGCACTTGCCCTGAATGTACCACCACTATTTTTGATTTTTAGTTACTTTGCTCCTGCACCCACCTTCTCCTTAACTCACAGTATTGTAGCTTTTCCCAGCAGCCTCTGGCAGTTTAAAAGCAAAGAGGATCCAATCAGCAAGGGCTTAGCTACTTTGCTCCTCCACCCACCTTCTCCTTAACTCACAGTATTGTAGCTTTTCCCAGCAGCCACTGGCAGTTTAAAAGTATTGTGTTAACATAGATGACAGTAGCTAACTTAGCTTGGTTGAACATAAAAGAATCCTAAAGAAAGTCAGACCTGGTTAAATTTATATGGGGGACATTGTAAATCCTAGAGGTGTAAGCTAAACAGGAAAGTTAAAAAACCATGCTACAAGAAGATCCTGGGAAGCCACTTCCACATTGTAACAAGAAAACAAAATGGAGAATCCAACTGGCTATCAAAAGTTCAACTCAATGTGAAAAAGACTTTACTCAAGAGTTTTGATACAGAGAATTATTAGAATATAATTCCTGAAATATATTGGAATGTGATCTCTGGTGGGACTGTGAGTGCTTCAGAATTTAATTGTTTCACCAAGGATCTGACTTGATTAATTACTGAACACCTAATACATCAGACTAAGTGGTAGAGAGATAACATATACATCAATGAAGAGAGAACTTAAACTACTTTGAGTTATGAGAAGTTAGGATGGTTAGAAATGTTGTAATAAATAATAAAGTCCTTTTAAGCCATCTGTAATTCTGTTCCTGATTGATTTTCAGGTTTCTGACTTTGCTCCTAAAGTGCAATCTTTGGAAAAAAACAGATTCTTGAGCTCAGGTACCAGAATAATATTGATAAAATCTAAAACCATCACAATAGATGTATGACTTCTAGTATATCTAGAAGAACACATGTGCTGGTGATGACCTATAAAGCCCTAAATGGCTTGGGTCCGGGATATCTGAGGGAACACCTGCTGCCGGCATCAAGTTCCCTTCCTCCTGTGCGCTCCCACAGGGAGGGCCTTCTCAGGGTGCCGCCGGCAAAGGATTGCTGGTGGGCAACACCCAGGGGGAGGGCCTTCTCTGTGGGTGCACCTGCCCTCTGGAACCAGTTACCCGTAGAGCTTAGGACTGCCCCTGATTTTCGTTCGTTCCGCCGGGTCCTGAAGACCTGGCTCTTTGAGCTTTCCGGCCAGGACTGAGGATTTTTTAATTTTTTTAACTTATTGTAATTGGGTTTTTAATCAGAGATATACAGGTTTTAGATTTTAATCAAGGAAAATTTAATCTATTTTAATTGCTATTAATTTTTGTATTGTAATGTTGTTTTAATTGCCTTGTGAACTGCCCTGGGTCCTACGGGAGAAGGGCGGTATATAAGTTTAATAAATATAAATATAATATAATATAAATCATTTTGAGAGTAGACACTATTTTGATAAGCAGCTGATACTTAAAAACTCACATTCTTCACGTTCATTCCTTATGGTCATTGCTACTGAAATGATTGCAGATTTGGCTTGCTTAGTCTTAGGGGATAAAGAATCGTATTTTGTATAATATAAAAGAAAGTGAAGGAATAAGACATAATGAGAAAGCAGGGAAGTGGGTTTTTTCTTCTTCTTTCTTTTAAGTTCACATATGCTAAAAATGTTGAGTTATCTGTCAGAAATATCTTGGCTCAATGCTCTAGGAAACAAAGAAAAGTAGTGCAGAGCCTCTTCATTAGTTTTATGATTTGACATTCTTCTTCCTCCTTTGATTCTTCTTCTCCTACTCTATTCTTGAGGTCTCTAATTATGACATATGATCGACTGAAGTGGCCAGTGGCATCTGGCATATGGACTTGTGTGTGTTGTAACAGACCAAACATGTAATTATAGCTGGGGCTTGCTGCACAGAGAAGTCCTGCATGTTATGCTTCAGGAAGGAATTTCCAGTAGTAAAATTTTATTTCTAAAAAGAAATAACATGGGGAAAGAGGGAAATTAATAGCAGAGAAGTCTTAAATATCTGAAGAAGTTATTCACTGCTTTTGTTAATTTATTATTATCATCTACCTTCACCGTTCTCCTTTGTTTGTTTATATCCACCTTTATTTTTACAAATAACTCAAGGCAGCAAACATATCCAACACATCTTCCTCTTCCTATTTTCCCCATAACAACAACCCTGTGAAGTGGGTTGGGCTGAGAGAGAATAGTTGGTTCAGAGTCACTCAGCTGATTTTCGTGTCTAAAATGGCACTAAAAGACAAGTCTCCTGGTTTGTAGCCTGGGTGCCTTAATCATTAGACCAAACTGTGTGCATAATAGAAGAGTTATATTGGTTTAATACAAATACATAATACTAAATTATGAAAACAAAGCACAATGACTCCCTAAAATGCCAATTCAATACTGCAGTTAAGTAAATGCGACTTGTTTTAAATAATTATAGTTTAGTATGTAGACAAAATACACTGAAATATATTTCCAAAACAGAAACAAACTCCCATCCTCCCATTTTAAGAAGGGGGAAAATCCATGTGCTCAAAATATTCTGAGGATCATTTTTCAATTTAAAATGCCAAAACATTGTGTTTAAGTTTTACTTTGGAAACAATAGTGCTTCTTGTTCCTGGTGTTGCTTCGATTGTCTCCTTAAATTGCAGTGCATTTGTTTTCATTCTCATGTTCTTTTAGCAAAATGGAGTTTACAGAAACCATTATTCTCTGTGTGTGTGTCTGTGTGTGTTTTAACTGTAATACATAGGCCTGCTGAACAGCCATGACTAAATATTTTTGTTCACATAAGGAAGTCCTGGAGTAGGTACCTTAAAAGTTCCTTCTATAGTTTGCAAAAATATTATCATTTCTATAGTATATTGTAAAGTAGCATTAACCTGGAACAATTCACATGTTTCCTTTGGCATAACTATACCTAGATTTAGTTTCTTCAGACTGACATTGCTTTCCTTCTCTTCCTGTTTTTCCAGCTTTGCTGTATGTGTGATACAAAAAAAAAAAAGCAAACAGTGCCTGTTATTTGCATGATGGAATTAATCATGTCTTCTGCTCTGTGTCCCAAATTGGCAGAAAACAGACAGTAACATTAGGTTTTTTAAATTGACATATATTTTGCTTTCTATTTTTGCACCTGACAGAACAAGGAAGTGACATGCAAACGTGAGAAGTGCCCTGTACTTTCGAAGACATGTGCTCTGGTTATTAAGCAGAGAGGAACATGCTGTGAGAGATGTAAAGGTGTAGTGTTTTCTCATTTTTTAATTAATGCTAATTTTATATTGCAATCTTTAATAATGGCTAATAAAAAGACACTATGTGTGAATGGTTACCATTTAATATTTGTAGTCCAGAGAAGCAAGATGGATCTATTATGACAATTGTAAAATAGAATTAAAAACAAAAACTTCTTGGTTTTTATAGCAGTTGTATTAAGAGGACAGCAAGTGTCAATTGGAAGGGAGTGCTGTATTCTTCCAGTGAAAAAGAAGGTGGGCATACACTGTTGCCCTTTAGGCTGATTTCTTTCTTTTAATTATACCAGGTGACCAGTAGATATTTTACCAAATCTATCATTGACTGTAAAATTATACCAACCTGTCTTTTTCCTCATCATTATTAGCGTGATAATATGGAGAGGATGTGCAAATTATCTGATAGTTGTTATAATGTCTATTTAAAAAAACATTTGCCTGATCACTTAATCGCCAAGCTAATCTTGGTTCTTTTCTAGATGCATTTTTTCTTCTGTGTTTTTCAGGAATCCAAATGATATTTAATTCTAAAATATTATGTTCAGCGAACAGTTGAAGTTTTACACTTTCCATGTAAAAGGTTAAAAATATTTTTGAAAAAAAAGTGGTAATAAAGTGTTGCATGACAAGTAATTGTTTAATAAGACATTATTTAAAAGTAAGGTACAAAAGTATGTACTTACAGGAATATTTATTTATTTATTTATTTTATTTTAATTCCATTTATATCCCGCCCTTCTCCGAAGACTCAGGGCGGCTTACAAGCTTAGCAGTAGCCTTCATTCTATGTATATGCCTGCTTATTAGGGCTTTCATACACCCCCCAAGCGGCATTATTACAAAGTCAGCTTAATTGCCCCCAACAATCTGGGTCCTCATTTTACCTACCTCGGAAGGATGGAAGGCTGAGTCAACCTTGAGCCTGGTGGGACTCGAACCTGCACTAATTCCAGGCAGCTGGTGTTACTTAAGGAGGCATTAGCCCACTGCTCCACCAAGGCTCTAATATATATTATTGATAAAGGCTCTAAAAGGCTCTAAAATATATTATTGATAAATATGTAGGAACTTAAAAAAAGTGCTATGATATTTTCACAAACATTTAACATTGCAAGCCAGGGGTCAACAAAGATATTTGACTTTCCCATAACCATAAGGCTAAACTTTTGATGCCCTTCTATCTTCTGATCTCCAAATATGTAAACCCTTTGTAAATTTATTCAAACTGCTATAGTGTACTCTATGTATGACTAAGTCTGGAAAAATGAAGGACTTAAATGGTTTTCTGAACTCCAAGTCAAATGAAATATAATCACAATATAATGGGGAAAAAGACAGCAGAATTATGTCTATGGAGATTCTCAATCATCCAGATCAAAGTTATCCCAAAGGTGCTTTTTCACGAGACAACTGGACTTTCTTGTTTTTCTTTGAAGACGTTTCACTTGTTATCCAAGAAGCTTCTTCAGCTCAGACTGGATGGTGGGAAATGGAAATGTCAGGTCCCCGTTTTCCGGTTCCTTCCATTCTGATGGAGTGGGGAGGAGGCCTCTCTTTGGGGAAGCGTTCTTTGAATACTTTTGCTTTTGCTATAACACTGTAGCTACCTGTACTTGGGAATAAAGGAGGGGGCTCATCTTTGGAGACAGAACAGACTTCTTCCCAGCTCATTCCAGCCTGATACCAAGATTGCTGTGCCCCGAAGATGAACCATTATCTGTCCTTGCGGCACTGTATTAGTTACCAGTAGACTGGTCGGTGGGGTAGTTGGATTGGATTTCAAAGGGAGAAGAATAGCTTGTTGCTTGGTGTGGGAATGTTAGGTGCTGCTTAGCTTTACTGCAAACATTACCTCTCAGTAAAAGATCTTTTTGATTAATCCCATGCTGTCAAGAGTCGTCCTTTTCTGAGAGGGACAGCTGGGGCAGGTCGTTACAGGAAGGATTTATACTCCTTATGGACAGCTGATCATTTGCATTCTTTTAGAGAGTCATTGAGGCCACCTGGAGGTTTATCTATGTTGTCAGGGTCACCTGAGTAGTGAAAATGGGTGCGTACCCTTCTTGGAATTGCTGAAAGGACTTTCAGCAGTTCCAGGAAGGCTCCATACCCATTTGCATACTTAGTTGTGTCCCCGACGACACAGATAAACCTCCAGGTGACCTTAATGACTCTCTAAAAGAGCTGAAAAAGCTTCTTGGATGAGAAGTGAAATGTCTTCAAAGAAAAACAAGGAAGTCCAGTTGCCTTGTGAAAAAGCACCCTTGGGACAGCAGAAGTATGACAGCAGAACTCACAGTATTTCTGACAAAATCATTGAATGATGTCACTTCATCTTTATACCGTTTTTTGACTTGGAACCTTCAGTTTTATGAAAACATACTGTGAAATCATCAGAATTGACCAGTTTATATTAAAGGATGGCTTTAAAACAAATGAGAAAGTATTTTTCTAAATTACTGTGAACTCGGTGCATTCAAAAATTATTTTCTCATTTGATTTGCCCATGGGATCCTTGTGAAGTCTTTCTTGGTCATAGTGCTTACTCAGTGGAATACATGTGTGGTGTTTGCTGCTCCCAGATTATCAACTGGGCTCTGAATACAATTTAAAGGATACTGTATGCATCTCACTGAATAGACATATGCAGATGGCCTTCTTTCTTCATTTATTTAAATTGTTTATTTACTTATCTGTTGTTATTTATGTGTTCCAAAGCAAGTCAGTGTGTTTTGATGATGTCTATTTTTTTAGTGCAGATGTAAAGGCTCTAGAACGTGAAGTATCTGTTCCCTGAAGGGCATATGCCAGGAAATGCCAATCTAGACTTTGGGAAGTGCAGCTGCAGAATTTAGAACCCTGATGCAGCTGCAATAACTACAATCATAGGTGCTTTGTACAAGCTATCATGTATTTGTTATTCATTGCAGCATACAGCCATGATTACTAAATAAGCCACACTTATTCAGGTTTGGGATGTCTTTCAGATAAAGGCACAACTTGATGCCTTCTGATTCCCAGAAGCTCTGGTTGTGGTCCATAGAATCCTTCCTCAGACTGCTGAATTCATCAAATATTTCTTTGTATAGAAGAGGGAGGGTTAATTATTAAAGACACAGGGAGAATATATTACCTATATTTTATAAATTTTATAAAATATAAAATTTTATATTATATTTTATAAAATATAATATAAAATCATATAATTTCATTTAATTGTAAATGAAATCAGGTTTAGTTTTGTTTCAGTCACCATCTGATCCTGGCTGATTTTTGGAGTATAACTAAAATAATATAGTATAGTTCTTTAGTATAAAGAAAGTTGCGTACCCCTAAAAAGGAGTGAATTTTAACAAGGGTTAGCACCTTAACAAACGTTAAAAATAAATGTTAATTATCTTGCAACAAAGGTTCTTTCAATTAAGATTAAATCTATAACCTGCTTTCAGTGCATGAAATCAGATCAGGTGCCAAAAAAGATGAAATAATGACTGAACAAAGTTGCTTAAGCATATGGAAAGTGAAATGTTTTCTGGGATGAAGCAACTATAAACCAGCCCAAACACATCTGAGAAGTCAGGGAATAATTTTCAATCATAGTCATCACTGGAGGAAAAGTGTAAGTTCCTCAGTGACTGAAGAAGTTTAGATCTCACTTGTTGAATTTGGAACTCTTGAAAAGCAGACATTATAATCTAATTTTTGGCTTCCGATGAGAACAATATCTGCATTCAACCTATTCTATTGATGTGAATACTATCTTAATCAATTTCTTTGTAACAAAAGAGTTAAATCATGATTTTAAAGCTATTTCCAGAATTAAGACAAAAATGCTATTTCTCTGCCTTTCATTTATTCAGTATATTTAATAAAAACATATGAGATCACAGATTGTTCTAGGAATGGATTTGGCAGCCATTCATTATTTAGTTGGATAGAGATATGTCATTTTAATTTGGGTCTGACTCCATCTGCAACAACATCTATTTGCTTTCTGAATAAGTGTTATTAGTGGATTAGAGTTAGATAAGGTATGTTTATTATCACAATGTAAGCTTTCCATTGATGTTAATATGAGTGGAGGGAAACGTAATGTTAAGAGTCTATCCATTTATTAAATTCAGTTAGTTAGGCAGGATTTGTAAAACTTCAGTTCTCAACTTTTCTCTAAGAATTTATAATTGTGTCTGACAACAGTTTAAGAACATGTCTTTTCCTGCCTTTCCTACCCAACTTAATTTAATTTTCAGTTGCATACAAAACTCAAGTCAGATCCATATGCAGACTTAAAGTGCCTTGTTAGCCATTTTCTGTGCTCAAAGTAGAGCTTGGAAGTTAGTATCATAGTTTGAAGTAAATTTGTAATACTCTATTGCAGCCTCACAGCAAATGTTCTGTCAGAACCTTTTCTACTGGGATGTTCTGTTTAGTCAATTATTTAGTCAAATTCCATTTTTCTCATAATTTGAACCAATTGACCTAGCTTGGATTAAATTACCACCCATTTCATCTTATTTGTTGAGTTTTGTCACGGATCTGTGTGAGAATTCCTCTTATGTTTAATTTGTACTTTAAATGACAGTTGTTACATTAGAAAGCTTTCGAAGTTTTATAAGTGTACAGTATGTCCAAAAATGCAAGGGAATTTTCCCATTACAGTTTGATTTTCAGAAAGTTGGTCTGAATTTTAGATTGGAAAACTGACATCAGGTTACTTTGTCACATATACAGTATATACAGCAATAGTAGTTACTTTTAAGTCGCAGTCAAAATTTATTTTCATATAGATTACTGGAAATGGTTCATATAGGAAGCTCTCCAAATCTGAGATATCCCAACTTTATTAATAATATAATTGTTCTCAGACTTAGTGTTCTCAGAATACAGATCCTGAAGAGCAACTTTAACAGCCATCATTCTTTGCAATGTATATACCTCATATTCCCATATTTCTTGGGACAAAAAAAATCCATTATTCTGATGTAGTCTGAGTAAAGAGTAACTAAAATCTCCCTTGAATTAAAATTACAGAAAAGATTTGTCATTGTCATGTTTTGGGATGTCTACCAACTTCTGAATCTTGCTATTTCTTGGTAGTCTCCTCCAGATTACTAAACAAGTCTAATCCAGTTTATCTTTTTTGAGGTCAGTGGAGATCAACTGGATGCTACCTCCCAGATTCTATAATTTGCATCTGAGAGAGTTCTTTCGTTTGTTTTTTAGTCTGACAGTCTGATTTGAAGTATTTAATATCATTTTTGGTGAATTGATATATGGTAACATTAAAAATCGGTTGTAACTATCTTGGAATAAAAGAATCCTAAATTCTGACTTCAAAGAAGAATTACTGCAGATTATTCATTTTCATCTTTGGGTAATAGACTCTGTCTGCATAATGAGTTATTCCACAACAACTTTTTAAAGAATATCCTCCGTATAGTTGATTTCAAATAGCTACAGGCCATAATTTAGCTCTTTGTACAACAAGCTTTAGATGGAAACACCATTTGTGTATTTTCCATGTCTCTTAAGTGCAGTTGCCCTTGCCTGCCTCTGTAGGATCATCTTCCAATAACATTTATTATGTTACAAATCCATATTTGTGGTATTCACTTGTACTTTCTTGAATTTGTTTCTGTGACTAAGAGTTGATATAGGACTACAGGTGAAATATAACCGGTGTTTCTAAGAATGCATCCTAAAGAGCATTTTTCTGCAATGCCATATCAGTAACTCATAGCAGTGATTATGATTTACTGTATCTGATAAAGTTATTGCAGCATCACTGGATGCAAGCTCACTTCATCATGTTTTGTGAGTATGCAAATATAACACATTACATGTACCTTTTTGCAATTCAGTATCCCAGTTTTTCAGCATAATTGAAAAATGGTATTTAGCTCTCATAATGCAGAATTCCTGATTTTGCATTATTTCAGTAATACCATTAATGTCTTCCTTTTCCTTCTCCTTTTCCTCCCCCCTCCCCTCCCCCATTATTAACAAGATTCAGGAATATTGAACACTAATAAAGATATTAAAATATAATAAAATATTGGAGGACATTATGATGGTCAACGAAGAAGTGAGTTGTAACTATGATAGACCTTGCTTCAGTTGGTGCCTCATTTTTTTTTACTGCTGCCGCACAGTATTTTACTACCATCTGGGTTATAAAGAATTTGATGTTTGAAGCAAAGTAAACTTATATAAAAGTTATCTTTTTTTTTCACAGAGTACTAATGAATCACTGTGGATATCCCTATAGATGATATTGTAAAATACCATAAGTTGACTTGTTTCAAATCCATAACTGATAAGAATGTTTTTCATTCTTCAAGTCATTAATAAAAAATAACTGGTAAAACTTTTTCTTTCAGCTTCATGTTCAGTTCCTAATTCTGCTGTTTGAACCTGAATCCCTTTTTTGGTAATATCTCCTCATGCTTTCAGTTTAAATTAGGAACATTATAGGTAATGATTTTGGAATACTCTGCAGAAATCAGGAGATTAATTTTCTTGATTTGTTCATTTTTTTTACTCTATACTGTATTTCAAAGAGCTTTTACTGTTTAGAAGCCATCATTATAAAAGTAAACTCAAATTTAGAGGTAGAATTTCATTAACATATTGGAAGATGTTATGATCTAGTTAGTTGGCAAATGATTCATTTTAGTGTGGTGAGCCAGTAGCAGCTGGTTCCTGAATATGGAAACATCTGCGATCACATGCACATTTTACTACCAAATGAAGGGTAACATGTGACACTCAGAAAATAAGCAGATTAGCAGAAAAAACTTAATTCACCATTGATGGCCGAATAGCATCTTCTACTACATGGAAGTATGTTACAATTCATTTGTAGAATTCAGGATAGATTAGCCAACAACCCTCTATTTTCCTATAAAAGAAAATACCTAGAAGACTCAGAAGGAAGTTTGGTATAAGGGTATGGGTGAATAATGTTATATCCAGCGGAAAAGCTACAGATTTATAAAACTAATGAGCACATGATTCCTAATTGGGATGATTTCATTGTGGTAATCTTCTGTACCTCATATTTTATTTATTTTTTATTTTATTTTAATTCCATTTATATCCCACCCTTCTCCGAAGACTCAGGGCGGCTTACAAGCTTAGCAGTAGCCTTCATTCTATGTATATGCCTGCTTATTTTAATTGAAGCATAGATGAGATTGGACAATCATTTCTGTGAAATGTCATATGTTTTCCTGGTTGAGTAGAGGGTTGGGTAAGAAGACTTTCTAGGTCCCTACCAACTCTGTTATTCTGTTTTTCATCATCATATATTCTAGTATAAGGAGAAAATTATGCCAGGATTTCCTTTTTGGGGGGGGAAATTTTATTAAATATACATTTAAAAACAAAAGTGGACATGATTCAACTTCCCTAGCTACAACACTACTATTGGTATTATCTTATGTTACAGAAAGAAATAACAAAAACCTAAAATACAATCTATAACAGGACAGAGTATAAAAAACTGTACATATAAGATCTGTCGGGTTTTTTTTTAGTAAAGTGACATTCAGTCCTCAGCGTTATATTTACATATCTTTCAGTTATGTCCATTATATAGATGCTAATAAAAAATCCTTACATTATCAACCAATCAAACAGTGTTCATCTCAGCGAACCTCCTTAACTCTAACCAATTGTACAAATTTTGCCAAATTTCATAATACTCCGTTTCGTTCTTATTTTTGATCTCTAGGGTTAACCTGTCCATTTCAGCGCAGGATAAAATTTTATCTATTATTTCTTCTTCGGTGGGTGTTTCCTTTCTTTTCCATTTTTGGGCATATGCCAGTCTTGCTGCGGTTAAGATAAGTAGAGAGATGCTTTACTGAGATTATTGTTAATAATGCCTAATAAAAAGATTTCTGGTTTTAAATCAATTTTTTGTCGTAATATTTCTTCCAACCAATTTTTAATCCACTGCCAAAAAATTTTCGCTTCTGAACATTCCCACCATATATGATAATAAGTCCCTGGAAGCCTTCTGCATTTCCAGCACATTGGTGAGATTTTTTAATCTATTTTTGCTGACCTTGTAGGGGGAAGATACCATCTATAAAACATCTTGTACAAATTCTCTTTATAGGAGGTGGCTAGCATTAACCTCCTATTTCTATCCCATAGTAGTTGCCAATTATCTAAGTCAATATAACCAAAATTTTTACTCCAGGTTAACATTGTTTCTTTTACTTGTTCTTCTAATAAATCCTGTTCTAATAAATATTGGTATATCTTTTTATCAATCGATCTTCTGTTCCTAGAAGAATTTTATCTAATTGTGTATGCTCTAATTTTATCCCTGGTTCTTTTTTATCTTTTCTGTATCATGACTGTATTTGTAAGTATGCCCACCTTTCCAACTCTACACCATCTTCTGATAATCTTTTTCTTGTTTTCAGGTCTCCATTTCCATCTAAGAGATCTTTATATGTAATTACACTTCCTAGATTTATAAATTTGAGGTGCATAAAAATCTCTAATATAGATAGCCAATTGGGAATTTATATATAGTTTTTTTTAATTTTTATCCACACATCTAATAGTGCCCGTCTAATATGATGATTCTGAAAATACTAATGAGCCCTATATTTTCCATCCCACATTATAGCATGCCACCCAATTTGCATGTCATTACCTTCTAAGGCTAGTAGTCTTCTGTTCCTTAAATGTATCCAATCCTTTATCCATACCGCTATTGCTGCTTGATAATATTTTTCCCCATCTGAGAGGCCGAGCCCTCCTCTTTCCTTTGCATCCTGTAATAATTTTAACTTGATTCTCGGTTTTTTACCTTGCCAGATAAATTTAGATGTAACTCTATTTAAATTTTCAAAAAAATCCTTACCTAATTTAATTGGTACACATTGGAATAAAAAGAGTAATTTGGGCAGTATATTCATCTTGATCGTTGCTATTCTTCCCATAAAAGAGAGCTGCAAGTTTTTCCATCTATCTAGGTCTTCTATAATTTGGTCCATTAACTTATCATAATTTTCTCTTTTAAGTGTAGTACATCTTGCTGATAGTTGGATCCCCAAATACTTTACTCTTTTAGATGTCTGGATGTCAATTTTTTCTACTAACTCAGTTAGTAGAGGATTTCCTTAAATGCCTTTTATAAGTGCTTGATGGTTAGTAGCTACACTAACTATAGGTTTCTGTCAAATATGTTTGGTCTTTCTATTTATGGCACATCAAAAGAAGTGCTGTCTTTCACATACACAGTCATTCACAGATATATAACTCAAAGAATGAGGAAAGATTCAGTGTAGATGGCAGAAGACTGCTTCCACTCCATCAAATGAAATTAAGGATTATGCCTGCTTGATCTTTAATTGATAAATGAAGGAGAATGTTTTCATGTTTAGTCTTAATGAAACTGTCCCTGAATAAAATTTGGGATTTATGTAGGCAATGCCACTAATATTAGGTAAAGGTAAAGGTTCCCCTGCACATGCATGCTAGTCGTTTCCAACTCTAGGGGCCGGTGCTCATCTCCGTTTCAAAGCCGAAGAGCCAGCGCTTGTCCGAGAACATCTCCGTGGTCATGTGGCCGGCATGACTAGATGCCAAAGGCGCACGGAATGCTGTTACCTTCCCACCGTAGTGGTCCCTATTTTTCTACTTGCATTTTTACGTGCTTTCAAACTGCTAGGTTGGCAGAAGCTGGGACGAGTAACAGGCACTCACTCTGTTACGCGGCACTCGGGATTCGACCCGCCAAACTGCCGACCTTCTGATCGACAAGCTCAGCGTCCTAACCCACTGAGCCATAGCGTCCTAACACTAATATTACTTTGTTGTAAAAATATGTGAACATAGATCAAATATCCTCCATATAAAGAATGTATAGTTCTTTAATTTAGTCAACATATTACTATTTATCAAATACAGAATCTTAAGGGCATTTTTGACCTTTAAAATATTCTAATATGAAGTCTCCCCAAAGTATAATTTATCACGAATTAAATATAACATGTCCTTGATTTTTTCCCTCCTGTTGTTTATTTTTCAGGCCAACAAAAACAAAAGGAGAAGTAGTTAGAGAAAACAAACGAGAGAAATCCATCATTGAAAATGAGAGTTATGGGCTAATTTACAGTTCTTTACCATGAACATTTTCTCTTGGTGGAATAGGAAATTTATTTATAAAATCCCTACTAACCTAAACTAAGCAGAACTCCCTGATGATTTTTTAAAGTTTCAAAATGAAATTCAAAGATTAGACAATGTCAGACAGACAGACAGACAAACAATTTGGTAATGGAGTTGAAGAAAATACAACATAAAAATAGTAATTAAAAAAATGTCCTGATGAACTTTTTAAAACTGAAAGGTCATTTCTTAAGAAGCTATTGATTGCAATATTTTCAGGGAATAAGATCACTGTGTGAGTGAAAATGGAGTTTGGCAGGAGCACACAAGGTGGAATATCCTCTAACAGAAGAAAAAAAATGGATGAAAGTAACTGCAACTGAGAACTACTGTGCTTGTGATATGTTTGTATTCTTACAGTATCTGGAAAAAAAACAAGTTTGTAAGAGGCAAATTTATGGTCGTATTTGCAGAGAAACTCAGATGAGTGGAACAAATCACCATATTTCAGCTCATAAGAAGGTGAAGGTTTCTTAGACCTCATCTGAGCTCCATGAAGAATTTACACAAGACATAGATAGACAAAGGGAATTTAAAGTTCCCTTGATTGTTAGTCTGTCTGTCTGCTTCTCAGATTTCAATCAATCATTCTTTTTGTGTAAACTTATCTAAGTGCACCATTTCTGTTCCAGTGATCCCCTGCCTTTCATTGCATTAGTGGTAAATGATTGTCTGTTGGCATATTTTCAAATATATTTTCTGACCCATAAGAATTAGCAACTTGTTTTTTTTAAGATCATGCCTTTGATAACTGATGTTTTATAGGAGCTTTGCAGTCAGAGCTTTAAAAACTGAACAGCTCTGAATTCATGTAATATTTTAGTAGGTATGTAGATTGCTAACTGTTATATTTATTTGTGTTTTATCCTTAGATTGCAGTTTTGAAGGAAGTTCATATAACAGCTCAGTATTATGGCAGAGTCCAAATAAACCCTGTTTCACACTACAATGTCAGGTAAAGAGAAGGGTTTATATAATTATATGTATCCTGCCTTAATTAGTATTACAAATCACTCATGGCAATGAACACATTGACCTTCCTGTGAGATGGGCTGGGCTGAGAGAGTGACTGACAAAAGTCACGCGGCTACGGTGGTGTCAAGTGCCAGGGAAATCAGGAGAATCAGGCAGTATAAAGATGTACCACAAGCTGAAGCTCTCTACAAGAATCTGAGCTACTAATGATCAAGGGAAATTAGTGGGAGATAAAGGCATTCAAGGTGGGCTGGACTTAGATTTTTTGTGGGCACATAGGGACTCATGACTGATAACCGTTTGTCCCATCCCTCGGCTCAGCCTGGTCAATTCCTACATGTGGGACTTGAATTCATGATCTCTTGCTTTCTAAATTGGTGTTTTAACCACTACACTAAACATTGAATTTCTGATATTCATAAAACATAAGAAAGCAAGCAAAAGCTGTCTCCTATTGTTTCATATAGTGAAACTGATTTTGAGTTGGGATTTGCCTAAAGAATATTGAAATTAGTGATGAAAGGATGGGCCTGTTGTCATAGGAGTATTGCTGTATATATTTTTGCTCTGAGACCTGCCTATGAAAATAGCAGGAAAATAAAGATTTTTCTGAGGAAAGGTTCAATACATTCTGTGAAAGCACTTCTATGTAAAGAAATAGATTCAAGATGTTAAGAAAATGTTATGAATATCTGAAATGTTTACATTAAATCTAATACCAAGTTTAGGTTTCTAATACACCTGTTATAGGGTGCATCTAAACATTACATTGCATTGCATTTATTTGTTTATTTGTTTATTTAAATTTATATGACCATCCACCTCATAATTCATGATTAATCGTAGTTAAAACACCATTAACATAAAATAATCATAAAAATATGATATAATCATAAAAACATAACACTAGTCACCAAGATAAAACCAAATTTACCATCAATAAACTATTCTTGGTACCATCATAGCCATTGTACAGACTATGACACATATTTGGATCCTTGGGTTCAGCAACAAAACCACATCTTGTAAGATCTTTAAAAAAGCCAGCAGACCTGGGATCAATCTGATATCATTCCTAGATATTAAATTGGTCCAAGGTCTGCTGGCTTCTTTCCGAAGTGCAGGATAATTAAGAAGTCCTGAGGTACTTTTCCTGGATCCACCAAATGACATTCCTTAATAAATAACACCTAGTCTCTGCCTATTCTCCTGGACTCAATAGGACAGGTAAAGATAACCAGGAGGAGGCGGTCCTTCAGATAACTGGACCCCATGTTTGCCCCAAATTCTTATAGGTAACAGATCTCAAATAATAATTTGGACCTGACTGTTGTCTGTGGAGTCCCAGATGGCTTCTAGTGTTTACCAGGGCATCTTCAGTTGGCCAGAAGTACTCTAGTCTTAGTTACCTGTGATTTGGCAATACCCCTCTAGGATTATTGTTCTGGGACAATACCTGGGATAGACTGTACTAAACAGAATTGAGTGGTTGGGACTAGAAAAAGTTATATTCATTTGAAAATAACTATTAATGGCTTGCAAACCATTTCTGGGAACCTTTCAGAGTAGTGGCTGATCTACCATCTCCTTGGGCACCTCTGGCACTATCTTCTTTCATACAAGAAGTTGCTATACGTCTAAGATCTGATGCAGAATCTTTTATGTTTAAATTTCAACTTATATTCTTCATAAATGCCACAGTCCATTAATCCATTTTTTATGAAGAGCTTCTGTGACCTGAACTTTTTCTGTTTTATCAGAATATATTCAACCTTGCAGTTTTATATTTAGAGTCCTACGTAGAATATGCTTATACTGAAGAGCAAGATATGGAATAACTGTTGAGTAAGGAAAAAAGGCAAAATTACATATAGTTTTAAGTAAATGTTGATTGTCCTATAAGATTTCTGTAAATTTAATACAATATCTGAGGCAACATGAACAAATCATAATAATGCGCCTTATGCCTTTTATATAGCCCTAATCAATATGATCAGATACTACTGTTTTTTGGCAAAATGCTCCTCAGTGACATCAGAATATCACAGAACTGCCTCAGAAGGGAGGAGGGTAGAAGACACTGATATACAGATTAGTTCTTTGCACATTGCAGTGGAATTCTGCATTTCCTGCGTTTATTGTCTTGAGCCTTTCTGGTCCTATCACAAAGTAGAAATGAGCAATTTAGAAACCTAGACCTTAAAAAAAACTCAGCTCCCCTCCTCATTTAGGAAGCCATATCTATCCATTAGAGAATGGCAACTAATACTAGAGAAAATCCCCTTCATGTTTATCAAGATGTTGACTTCTAGAATAAGCACTGCAGGAAGTGGTCATTTACTAGACTCCAGTCTGCAGGAGCATCAGAGATAAGAGGCTTCTATTCTATAGACTTTTATCTCTCTTTTCATAAGCTTTTCTTTCTCCAAACTGTTGGAGCGAAGGAATGTTTTTATCAGATCTGTTAGCATCAAAGCAGCGTGGCTGATTCTTTTCAAGCTTCCTATACCCTACACATTTTTGATAAGACTGAAAACCTTTTTTACTTCATTAATATCTTTATTAGTTTCCTGCTGCTTATCTAGATCTAGCAGGTGCAGTCTAGAAGGCTCATGTACTTTTTGGGGAGAATGTTGGATTAATTTTTGATGCTATGGTATACTGTTCCCTCCCCCACAAAAAAAAAAGCTTCACTATATTTGACATCCATAACCAGATACTGAATAGCTGTAATGATCTGTTGCTGCTTCAGATGACTTAACAACTAACTATGGCAAGAATAGTCGTAAAGTGGGGTAAAACTGACTTAATAAATGTCCCAAACTGCTTTTGGGCTCAGTTATGGTTGTAAGTTGAGGGCTACCCATAAAATACTGAATTAACTGCCTAGAAAAAATATGATTTGGAGAGGAGCACAAAAATTATATTTCCTGACTATTCGGGTAAAACTATATGGGGATCTATAGATTCCCTATGTTTTATTTTTTTAAACCCATTAAATCTTACATATCTTCTGTCAAATATCTGTCTGCATGATGTTGGTAAAATGGGGATCAGAAGAGTGCGAAAGGTATGTATGAATAATATGTTTTTTTTGTAGATGATGATGTACTTTTGATTTTTTTGTGGATGATAATTGGACCTTCTTATGTTATTTTGCAGGAAGGGGTGATAACAGAATCCGAGATTCAGTGTATTGTTCATTGTACAAATCCTTATAAGGAACCAGGGATGTGTTGCCCCACATGTACAGGTAAGAGCTGAAAAAGATCAATTTGTATGTCAGAAGAACAAGAAAGTTTACTTTTTGCTTTAATATTTGTAGATATATTTGTTTCACCAAGAGCAAGACTAATTTTGCTTGTATTCCTTGTTGTACTTTCAGACTTTTAAAATTACCATTTAAAATTTCTTGCCCCATAACCATTGCCTTTATTCTGATTCCATGGTGTCTGTATTATTTAGTCTATATTTGGTGGGTGTCCGAACAATGAAAAAGACTTATGCTGAAGAAAAGTTGATTTCTTTGGGACCTATTCCATGTCCTTCTCTTCGTTTCTGTTGTCCTTTCATGCTGGACCAGTATTTCCACCACTTTGGGAATGTTTTTGCTGGTGCTCTTTGTGTTGTTGCAGCATGATGCTTTCCTATCTTCCATATCATTTGTCTATATTAGCTCTACAAACCCTTTCTCATCTTTGTAGTTTCTGACTGTTGACAGCTCTCTTGAGACGGAGTGACAAAGATAATCCAAACTAAATATGCTGCATTAATTGGTTTCTGAGGGAAAATAATATCTCTT